>NC_048897.1:34981389-35175303 GCF_011077185.1 Oxyura jamaicensis
CGGTTGTGGTGGAGCTCGGTCACCCACCCGAGTGAAACCATCACAGTATGCCAGGCTGCAGCTGTGTTGGTGGCTTGGGAGAATTGGGAAAGTAATTCTAATTCTTTGCTGCCTTAAGTATGATAGTTGTCCTTAGGAGAATGAAGGGACTTAACACCTCTGAGACTTCCAGTTTAATTCTACTGTACTGTTCTCATTTTTATTAAGAAAACAAACAAAATTGTTGCCAAAATATGTATTCTATGAGAATGAGAAAACAAGTGCGTTTTTTTTTATCTTTGGATTTCATTCAATACATTTGTTTTCCTCTAGCAAGGACCAGGTGTTGGGACCCATTTCATTAGTCCTTTCATGCAAATGCAGGAAACTTCTGACCCTGCAGTATATAATTGGCAAGCTGAGTAATTACATGTTATATAATTATATGTTTAGTTCTTTGGAAATGGACCCAGGCAACAGCTTTCAACCGGGGAAAAAAAAAATCCAAACCAACCAAAAAAAAAGTCTCATGTACTCAGCGATATTTTTTCCTCTGTTTGCATTTTATGTATGAACGAGTCTTTTATTTACTTTTTTTTTTCTGCTTTTTTGTATTGTGTCCAAATATTGGAGAGTGAAGCTTTAAAACAAGACCATCAGGAACCTAAATATTTTCTGCTGTCGTCAGTATCACCAGCCCAGGAGAAACACATTTTATTTCCTCTCCCTTCTTGTCCCTTCCCCCTGCCCCGGCGCTCGACTGATTATCTCCATGTTGCTAACCCGTTGGACTCTTTTGCATGCTTTAGAATGATTTATTAAAACGTGGAACAGTAGTTTTTAATTAAGATCTTGGAAAGACATGAAATGAAGGGCTGATGAATTACAGTATTATCTGAAGAAAAATAGTATGCAAAGACGGGGGCAGTGGAGACAAAAGACATGGGCATATTGAGTTAAGTGGTGGTGTAGCTATGCAGAAAGAAGAGGGTGAATATATCACTGCACCACAGTTTTGGTTCAGTCTCGGAGCAGGTTTTTTTTGTGTGTGTTTTGGTTCTAAATGCAAATTTACTACTTTATTATTCCTAGGAATAATAAAGGAATTAGGAAATTCAGAAAATTTCTTTTACATACAGCAGTACCTCCTTCTGTCTCCGCATCACACTGTGCAAATATGATATTCAGATAGTGGCCAGAAGTTGGTTATGTGGACTTCTCTGTGACATGAATCCTTAGCCTCTCCTTCAGGGTAGATGTAGATTTGTTGTGGATCACATTGCCAACAGGAAAAAAAAAAAAGATGGAAATAGGGTGTGCCCCAACGGGTGAGAAGACATGGCTAATCGGATCAGTTCTGAATATAAATAGGATTTAAGGAGACTCTAAAGGGCACTTTAGCATGCAAGTATGTAGGAAAAAAAAAACCACACACACAAAAACAAAACAAAACAAAAACAAAAAACAACTGACCAAACAAAAAACACTTTTCCACACAGGAGCAGGTATAGCTTGTGTACGTGGGATTGATTGTATGACCACTTAATGGAAAATCTGCTTCACCAGTATCAGGTGCCAGAACTGAAGTTTTTGAACTCTCACTATGTTGCTTAGTATGAAATGCAGAGTAGAGAATACAGTCAATTAATGGATGACTATGCAGGGACCAGATTTCTTCCATTGAAGGAATTTAGTAGAATTCCTGCAGTTCACAGGCTGATTTTATTATTGCATATATTTTTTTTAACTGTTATTTTGATTGACCTGAGGCAGGTCTCATAATTGCCATGTTCGGAAAAGGTTAATTGTCTGTTTAGACACTGAATAGAAACATAATATTTAATTCTACAGTTGCATCATTTATTGTAAATATTCTGGATCAAGGACTTTCTCGGTTTCGTTTGTTCAGTGCCCAGCACAATAATTCCCTTGATTGAGCTCCTGAAGTATTACTGAAATAGAATGAATTGATGAATAAATGAATAAATAAATATCTAACACAATGTTTCAGAGGCATGAAATCCTTTTTATACACCTGAATGTATTTAGTATAATCTATATAGAGAAAAATATCTTGCTAATACTATTTGACAATCGTTTTAAAATAGGAAGCTTTGTAATCCTCACAGGCTTTATCCTAATGTATAATTGCAAATGCCACCAAAATACAATAACAATAAATAATTCTTGTATTAAAACAAATTTGTCAAATTCTTTTTTAATTGTATTGCGTAAACAGTTGTTCCATAGGTTAATGGAGTAGGGGAAAGAATAAGAAAAAAGAAGGAACAGTTAAACAAAAGCAGGCGAAACAAATTGGAATAAGTGAGAGAAATAATGATTAGTGTACATAATAACTCCCTGCATTTTTTCCCTGAATTTTCTCAATTATCTCAATATGTTCATAGTGTTTCCTATTCCTGTGGGATATTTGCTAAATTAGACCTATTTGAGAATCCAGAACTGCATGCAAATGAAGCCTGCTGATTTTGCAGTTCTCAAATATACCTTTGAATAGTAACACAGCTGTGCTGCACCAAAGCAGCGGATGTTATTCTTTTGGCAACAGGAGCTGGTACACCATCGGAAATTTGGGATGGTTTTCTGAAGTCATTCCAAACTGTTTGGTCCAGATTCTTTCTGTGACTGCTTAGGGGCATTCTGGCAGTTCAAAGCAACTGTAAGTTCAGCATTTCCATCCTGTTAGGAAGAACAAACATTTTAGCCTTTACAGCTAATCTGATTATTTGAAGAGAACAGGTCTATTGTGAGTTTTTTTGACACACTGTTTATGGCTCCATAAAGAGACTGAGCCAGAGAAAAGAAAATACCTGAACAATAGTTAAATACCCATGCATCTTGGCAAATATTCTGTATCCTATCAATTGAAGATACGAGGGAAGGGTATGCGTATATATTTCTAAATCATTTGACACACTACACAGTCATCAATGTATAAGCTGCTTTGAAATCCAGATGGCAACCATAGGTATTTGGAAAAGGTTCCCTGAATAGCTTGACTCTACTTGAACTATAGGCATGGTAAAAGTAAGCAGAAACCTCTCAAATTATTACGAGGGATTCCCTGCAGCATGGTAGTCCTGAATGTCAACCCACTCACATGCTGTGACTTCTTCCCAGAGAACAGGAGATGAATTGGCTGTGGGAAAGGTGGAAGTATGGCATATTTTGCTTTACCTATTCCCAAAGATTCCTTTGGAACCACTGCTGCATAATAATTCCCTATTTGCTTAACCTTAGGAAGGGATGAACATGCACTCGAGTCTCACTTTCTACTTTGAGCTCTTACACTCTGTTGTGTCCAGACTGGTGAAAAAGAGTTTTCATTATAGTTGATCACGCTCCCATCACACTCAGTCTGGGGTTTCCAAACCTATAATGGAAGAAAGCAACAGATCCCTTCTTACAGTTTTAATTCATGGTGTCTAGGCTGCAGCTGCAGGGTGAACATCTCTCATTCAGAACATTAATGGCAAAATGCCTTCTTCCTTATCTAGTTTATTTAATCCCATGAAAAGCATGTTCTTGCAAAAAAGAAGCTTGGGGGTGGTGGCTGTGGAAAGGGTAGAGTTTCTAAATGTGCAGTGTAGCAGCCTGCCTTCAGCAAGAGGTGCAGCAAATGGAAGCAGGATAGGAGTCATAGACCTTGGATATGACCCTGAATGGACCTTTTTCTGCACCTTATATCTCCCTATTGGATGTGTTTATTGTTTTTTGACTTTCTCTTGAGACATACATTTAAGTTAGTTATTTTTGACCATATTGCTGTTTAATCCTATGAGGGATGGAAAGGAAAACAGTTTATAAGGTTTTCGGTGACCTTGAAAGCAGAAACAGCTGCCAAGGTCATGTTCAGCCTGTTAACTGAGTTCAGCAGGGATCTTTCAGGTTGACTGGTTTTGCCCCTGCTAAAGGTATCACATCAGTCAATGGAAATCCCAGAGAGAAAATGGGTTAGACAATTCTCCCTTTTAAGACAATGATATGTTTGTACATACATATATTTGAATCTACATGTGATGTATGTTGCAAATTATGAGGATTCAAATATATTTTTACCTTTAGAAGTTGGCTTTTAAACCAGCTTTGATCAGCTATGTATTTCTGGGAGAGGGCAGTAAGCTTATTTCTTCCTCTAATCCAGAGATTGACAGCACAAAAGAATCGGGAAAAATGGCCCCATGGGAGTTCTTTCAGTCTATTTGCTATCAAATTTGCTCTTTTTTTTTTTTTTTGGGAAAAATCAAGCTGGTTCCAAACCCCCACTCCCCAATTCCTTTCGCATCTTGAGCCTTGAAACTTAATTGAGGTTGTGCAAAGTGTCAGTGTTCTTTGTGATTGGTCGTGAATAATAAAGTTCTTGCAGTTAGAATGCAAATGATTATTTTTCTGGTGATGAATAATCCAGTTTATCCTTCTGTTTGTCTTATTAGGTCTGTAGTAGAAAAAAAATTCAGTGTGCCAGAAAACGAAGATGACACGTCTATAAGAAAAATACAAAATATTGTTCAAATTTTCTTTTCTCACTATGCTTTGCATTCATGAATAATTCCAAGCTATATTTTTTCAATCTTGTATGCTGCTCTACATAATTAAGATTTGGACAGTAAGGGCAGGAAAAATGAAATGTGTGGAAGGTTTCTGCAAAAGGTTTACAAATTTACTGTGTAAAGAAATAACCAGTTCAGAGGGAGCTCTTTATTTAGCAGTGCACAGTGGCTGGGAACAAAAGGACAAGGGTAGGCAGTAGAAAAAAAATACTCAGAAAAAGTCTGTCTATTTTCAAGCTTTTTTTTTTTTTTTTTTTTTTTTTTTGTGGCTCTTGGATGATTTACATCTTTCAGATCTCCTGTAATCTCCTTGTGACTCCTTCACTCTAGTGGTTGGGTCATGACCTAACTCCAGGTATAGAATTTGATCATTCTTGGTTCCAGCTGAGACTTTTCTTTATCCAGAAAAAAAATTAAAAGGAAGTAATGAAAATAACAATCATCTGCTGATTAGTATACAGTGTCATAAACATATTTAATGAAGAAGTGTCTTTTAGGCTTTAGAGCTGTTGTTGCTGTTTGTCAGAGCTCTGGTGACTGGGCGATTTCAAGGTAGTTGTATATTTGCTATAGTTTTGTTTCTCTTACGTGATTGTAGTTTCTGCATCTACATGTGGCTAAACCGAGCCTTTTCCTTCTTTCCAGATGAAAAGCAGTAAGATTTTTTTCTGTAGTAAAATAGAAATTCTAAAATCATAACATTCTTTCAAATTTTCACATTTCTTTCAAGAAATCTGAGTTATAAAAACTGCAACCATTGTAATGCCTCTCTGATTAATACATCACAGCCCTTTATCTTCTCTGCCTGTACCTCTGTACTTTCAAGGCTGGATTACTTCAAGCTTCCAAATTATTTCACAGAGTCTAAGCCTTTACACAGATTTTAGCAGCTAAAGTTTCATAAGGCTTATAAATGTGGTTTGGTCCGATGGGAACCAAACATAAATTCCTCACAGTATTGATTTCAAAGTCATGGTTTGTAGTTGAAGGCTAATACAAGAATACTGACTTAAATGTTTTATTCTTTGGTAATAGAGACTCATATCGTCCAGCCTGGATGTTCTTTCCTTTTTGTCCTTCAACCCACTATGGACACCCACTGGACAGCTCTCCTAGCTTAAATGCTTTAACAAGTCTCAGAACACCTCTGGTGAATATAGCATTGGTCTTGAACTTGAATCATTCTGCCTAAAGTCTGTATGAGCTTGGAAAGCCAATTAGTATCTCTGCATCTGTAAAACATAGATGTTATTTCCAATCTACAGAATTAAAGTTAAATACCTTCAAGACATTAAGGAATTCAATTTTTTTAAAAAAAGGGGGGGGGGGAGGGAGGGAGTGTTTAAGTAGCGAAGACAGATACAATGAATAGTCTTCCCATGAAGAAAATAAACCAACTGTGCAAAATTGCCCCTTCCCACAGAAGACAGTTTAAGTACTCAACAAGTATTTATTTTTCTCTTAAGCACTCTCTTTAAAAATATTTATAGTTTAAAAGACATGGAAGACAATAAACAGGAACAACATAAGAAGTATTCATTATTATTTTGATGCTCTACCTGGGGATTTCATTCTTCAGGCAATTAAATCAATTATAGCTTCTAAAGAAACTTTTTATTTTCACTTCATAAACAGTTTGTGGCTTGTATTCTGCTTAAATATATAGTAGAATATTAACACTAGACATTTTAACTATGCTTGAAAACAAAAATGAGATGAGAGGAGAAACGTGTTCTCTATCAAGTTGTAAAATAACTTGCGTATTTTTCTAAAAGGTAAAAAATACAATGATAAAATGCAACTTGTTAATTTGAGTAATTTAAAAATTATTTTTGAGTAGTGATAAATGTTTTGAAGCTGGATGACACTTTTTATGTAGCCTCAGAAATGCAAGGTACTTACAGCAGTAAGTTATCCTTTGGATAAAAAAGTCACGTCCTACCATTGTGCACCTGAAATATCTATTGGCCACAACTGTCATTAACTAGCCTAAGAGGTGCATCTTTATGTATGTAGGCAACTGCCAAATAATTGTTTTAGTTTCACTCTGTGCCTGAACTGGAGGCAGTGTTGCCCAGCCTTTGAGATCAGGACAAATCCTACATTTCTAACAAATGGAATTTGTGGTGTACAGCCTTATCGGTTGCTTTATTACACCTCCAGTCGTATGGTGGATATGTGAATATTCCACATTTGTATCTGTCAAGAATATTTTCTTCTATTACGTGAGTAGAATGAACTCAGTGGATAGTGTTAGAGTGGATATGTGTATTTTGGCTGTATAATAATACATCTGTTTGTATGGTGAGAGAGATAATTCAAGTTTCCAGAAAAACTTTTTTTTTTAAAATTGCTGTCATTAAAAAAAAAAAAAAAAAGAGACAGACCAGGGATAAATTCACCTGTCTTGTGATTTGCTCCATACTTACCATGTCACCGGGGAGCAATGCGAGAATTATACTGATGGAGGAGATTGAACTTGCATGTCCTAGCATGATGGAAAAGTGGTTCAGTTATAGCCTTATCTCTCTCTAGGCACTCAAGTTATAACTGTTCTGAACATGCCTCATACATTGGCCAAGATAGAAACCCCAGTCCTTAAGTACTTGGTGGAATCAATCATATATGAGGCCTAATGAATATATTGGGCCGCTACCTATGAATTATACCTAATCATAATATGTCATAGATGAAATTTTCTCGTGAAGACTAGGAAAATAAACACACATGCTGAGCAGCTTTGAAAAATGTAGTCAGACTTTTGATGAGTAGTACATTGCTATAAGCTCATTCTAAACCTATTCCTTTCCTCATGTGTATCTAGTGAAACCAAAGATGATATTCTGTTGGTGTATGCTTATTTTATGCATAATTGCTGTCATTAACATAATTGTTTTTCTTACCTATAAACATGCTTTAGTAGCATGGGATATATTTGTAACTTGTAGAGAGAGGAAAATAATTTAAAATATTGTATCCACATAGACTTGTTTTGTTTTGCAATAGTTCATACATTCTCATTCTAACTTACCAAAATTATTCTACAAAGCGAGATCTTTTGAGACCTTTAAGTGTTGTAAACTGATTAAATTGATAATGACTTTATCAAAGATTTAAATAGTACTCCACTGTGAAATAGAATAATCATAGCTTATATATTACAAATTCATTTGAAAATCATTTCAATAAATGAATATTTACAGTATGTGAGAATTTCCTGTTTTGTATTTTTATGTATGCAAGTTGGCCTTACAGCTCAATTGTCTTCCTTAGTTAGAGGTGTTTTTTTCACAATTTAAAAGTGGGCCACTGAATAGGTTGTTGTTCATTTCTTAGATACATGCAGCTTTGAGCAATTGGATATGCTGCTATTCATGCCATCTGGATTCACAGAAGCAATGTCCATGTTGAAAACTAAACTAAGAGGACATGCTGCAACTTTTGGAAGTGATAGAGAAATTTTAAGACATTAAATGTACTCTCTAAGTGTTTAGGAAGTATTTTGAAAGGGATTCAGTAACAAATACTGCAATAAATCCTTTTTATGAGGTCAAGAGGTTGTATCAGAGGAATAGAAGTTGGAAAATAAGACAGTTATGCTTCCCCATTTAAAGCACCAAGGCAGTCAGTGCAGTGTGATCGTGGAATAATTACAGTTCATGCTTTCTCAGCTCTGGATTCCCCAGAGGTCAAATTCTGGAAATTAGAATATCTTAATAAGTGTCACAGCCAGAATAGTTTAAAGTTTTTGAGACTCTGGTATGCATTCCAAATTATGAAATTGAGCAGTTACCCTCTTTTACATCTCTCGCATAGAAAAAATGAATATGGAGGTAAATTGCTTGTGTAAACTCTCAGAATTTTTTGTGTTCCATTCACTGTGCTTATCTGGAGGACCAGCTGAGTACTAGTTCTATATTGAAAGTGACTGTGCTACAGCTTTTAGCAGGGTAGCACAAATTAACCCTGGCTAAGACTAGCATTTGCAAGTTTTCAGAAACTCACCAGGACCATCTCTCAGAAGAGAAATTGTTCTTTTTGGTCCCAATGCACTCTCTTCAGCCACCCTTATAATAGCAGAGAGCATTAGTCTATATCTTATTTCTACATTTCCAACATTTCTTCTTCCTATTCCTGTTCTTATTTCGGGGCAGTGGAGGTGGTGTGTGGTGTTGGATTGTTTCATGCTGAAGCCAGTTCTTGTTCCATCACTGCTGTGCTTCTCTGGTTCCATCAAAATTCATTCATCATTTTTCTGGGTGATTCTTACTGTCATACCATTGATATGGCATATAGTAACCACAGTAGGGATGATATACAGCATTATATAGCAATTAACATCACACAATTCAAATCGTGGGCTATTCTCACCCAACATCAAATCACCTTGAGGTACATATTGAACTTCCCAATCCTTCCACATTACCCAAGAAGTACACCCAGATCTTTGAGCAAAAGCAATCCCTCAGATGGGTTTACCTTTGTTTGAGGCAGGAATAAACTGAATTGTCTTTCTCAGCTTGTTTTAACTTTGTGTTGACTAACCAGGTAGCCTTTCCTAAAGGTGTATCCCAGCATCCATTGCTCTCAGAGTAGACTTTAACAGTCTGTTACATCATTTAATTTTCCCAGAGGCTGGTACATGATAGGGAATGTGATATATCCATTCAATGACATGTTTTTTGGCCCAGGTGTTAATGAGGTTGTTTTGGAAATGAGACCCATTGTCTGATTCAGTTCTTTTCAGGGTGCCATAGTGCCGTAAGACTTGCTTTTCAAGGCTAAGGATAGTGTTCTGGGTGGTAACATGGGATACAAGATATGTTTCCAGCCATCCAGTGGTTGTTTCCACCACTGTAAGTACGTGGCGATTGCGGTGGCAGGTTTGTGGGAGCACAATATAATCAGTCTGCCAGGCCTCCCCATGTTTATATTTGACATTTTTCTGCATACCAGAGAGGCTTAACCACTTGACTTGCTTGACTGCAGCATGTTTCACAGTCACAGATAACCTGTGCAATAGAGTCCATCGTCGAGTCCACCCATTGATCATGAGGGCACATTGCTGGCTCGTGGTTAACCTGCTGTTCACCAGCACTCCCAGGTCCTTTTCCACAGAGCTGCTTTCCAGCAGGCAACCCCCATCCTGTACTTGTTCATGGGGTTATTCCTCCCTAGGTGCAGGACCCTGCACTTGCCTTTGTTGCACTTCATGAGGTTCCATTCTGCCCAGGTCCCTCTGAATGGCAGCACAGCCTTCTGGGGTATCAGCCACTCCTCCTAGTTTTGTATCATCACCTAACTTGCCGAGGCTGTACTCTGTCCTTTCGTCCAGGTCACTGATGAGTAAGTTGAACAAGACTGGACCCCGTACTGGCCCAGCACTGATTACAACCCTCTGTGCTCTGCCATTTAGCCATACTAATCACAAATGCTAAGTATAGCTCCATATCAAATACTTCTAAGATGTGTGAAGTCCTTGTTCGGAAGAGTGTGGTGAAACAACTTTTATCAAAGGCAAGTTAAAGCAAACTGCGTTTCTTAGGAATAAGGTGTAGTCCTTGATTTTGCTAAAGTTAGACATTTTTTGCAGAAGGATAAAACATTTATAGTGAAAATAAGATCTCCATATTGACCTCTGGCTGGGAGGATTTGTGTTTTCTCTTTTTTTTAGCATTGTCTTAACAGCAGTAAAAATATCCAAGCACAGAAATCTGAGTCATATTCTACTAAACACAAAAATGCTTCCAGATTCATCTTTTTTTTTTTTTTTTTTTTTTTTTGGTGGAATGATACTTTTGTATCTGAATAAGAAAGAATGTAATTTCAGGATTTAGTTCAGATAAAAAAGATTGATCTATAAAATAACTGGCTGGCCTAGACTTCAAATGCTAAAAGTTCCAGGCTGGATAGTAACGAGAGATTTGTAACAAGATAAAAACAGATGAACAAAACAGAAGAGTCAACATGAAAAAGCAGCATCTCCATTTTGAATTATTCATTATTTTCCCAGTTGTGTTGATGAGACGATACCTGCCATGAAAGATTTTATCCTGGCTGCAAAGTGGATGAACAACTACGCTTTCCTAAGAGCAATTCGTGAACCACGTTTGGCTGTGGGGGAGCCTTATGGACAGAAACAGGGATGGAAAGGGAGATAATGAGACGAGACAAAAGAGGTACATGGTTGGAAATCCGAGGTAATGGAAGATACCCTAGAAATTTTGTTGATGTACTGGGTCTGGCTGGGATAGCGCTAACTTTTTTCAGGGAGGCGCTGATCTCTTCTCTCTGGTGACCAGTTGTAGGACCTGAGGAAATGGCATGAAGCTGTATCAGTGGAACTTCAGGATGGGTATTAGGAAAAGATTCTTTACTGAGAGGGTGGTCGGGCACTTGAACAGGGTCGCCAGGACACTGGTCACAGTACCAAGCCTTTTGGTGTTCAAGAAGTGTTTGGACAACTCTGTCATACGTAAGGTCTGATTTTTGGGTGGTACTGTGTGGAGCCAGGATTTGGACACAATGATCATTGTGAATCCCTTCCAAGTCAGGATATTCTGTGATTCTATGATTATTTGACACTGTGTATGGAGCTGTGTTTCACAGCTATTGCTGACCAGTGCTTGCACAGCTTTCTCTCTTTCCTACTCTGCCCTGCCCCTTTCCCACTGCTCAGCAGGTAGTGTGGGTGTGGGTTAGGGGTTGTGATGGGACACCGCCAGGACAACTGACCTGAATTGACCAAAGAGACATCTCATACCATGTGTGATGTCCTGCTCAGCAATAAACGCTCACAAAAAGGAGATCGTGGGGACACTCATGGTTATGGTGTCTGTTTCTCCAAGCAGCTGTTACATGTGCTGAGGCCCTGCTTTCAGGAAGTAACTAAACATCTGTCTGTACATGGGAATTAGTGAATAAATTCCTTTGTTTATTTGCTTGCATGCACAGTTTTTGCTTCTCATGTTAAACTATCTTCATCTCAGTCCACAACTCTTCTCACCTTCCTTCTATTTTCTCCCTGTCCCAGGGGCAGGAGAGTGAACAAGAGACACTGAGTGTTCAGATGCTATCTGGAGTTAACCCACAAAAGTGAATCATATTACAGTAAAAAAAAAACAAACCCCAAAAACCAACAGCAGTGACATGTCCTGCATGGAGTTCGATCCTGGAAGAAGGACATAAAGCATCATTATCTTTCATGTGGTTTTTGTTTCTTTGTTTTTTAAATCTCTGCTGGACACGATATTATTGCATATTCTCTTTAAAAGTTCATCTTTATATTCCAATAAAATCTGCTTTAGATATTCAAAGTTATTTTGATCTTTGTAGCATGCTCACTTAAGGGAAAGATTGAGGCAGGCATATCTCAAGTCCATGACCAGACTACAGGATGGCAGAAAAAAGTAACTGCTGGTTCCAGCAAAAAGGTAGAAAATCAAGGAATATCTGCCCTTATGTTCTAGGCCAGGAGCACTCCAACCTCCATACTGTCCCACTGGAGCTGACAGCTTTTGTGATCTTCAATTTTATTCTCTGAATAAAATGTAGGACCATTTATATCACACATTCCTTGCTAAGTGCAAATCTTCTGATGATGGTTCAGTGGCTGACAATACAGTTCTCTTTCATTGTCCCAGTTCTGACAGCACTAATCCATAACAGGTAACCTGGCAAGAACTGTACAGAGCATAGATCCTGGACCAGATTTTCATCCCAGAGGTGGCTAGTGTGAACTGAATTTATTGGTGCCTCGGTACAGATAATGTATTATTGGCCCTGCTAATGTTGCATCTACCTTCTGGAAAGGTAGATGGCCCACTATCCTCCATGTTTTCAATGTGGCCTATATTACTGACTTCTAAAATTCAGATTGGCTGAGATAATGTAGCTGACTTGATTTGCCTTGATTTGTATCAATCCCTAGGACAAAGTAGATACTCAGATGTGTTCTTTGTGACTTACTGTTCAATGCAAGATTTAGAAATCAGACTTCTTAAAACTCAGGCAAGTGTTTGCTCACTTTCCTCTTATGAAGAAGGGTGAAGACTGCCTTAAGACATAGCAAGCTTGTGAAAAATCATTTGGTGAAATGCCCTACGTTGCTAATACAACATTAACAAGACCTCAGTAATAATAATAAATAATGACAGAAAGGGAGAAGAGGAGAAGGAGGGGGTAAAAGAGGGAGGAAGGGGTGGTGGGAAGGTGAGCAGGGAGAGAGAGAGAGAGCTTATGGGAAGGAGGTTCAGAAGGACAGAGAAAATGATCATCCACAGGTAAAACTGAATCTTGTACCTGTCTAGTGATAGCACTTCATGTGTGCAAACACATCCCTGCTGTAGGGTAAGACTTATATTTGATTGTGAACAGTCCTTAATAAGATGATACAGATTACAGGAGAATTTGACAGGAACACTGATGTAAAGAGTGCCTAGGATGGCAGGATAATGTCCATAAAGAGTGTAATCATTGATGCTTTTTGTTGTTGTTGTTTGATTTTTTTTGTTTGTTTTACTCTTAAAATATTCTCTTAGTGTCTAGTTGATCAGTGCTGTTTTTCTTGCTTTACTTCTCTTCACGGGTTCACTGTCTTACTCAAACAGTGATGAAATGGAATATTGGTTTATAGATATAGTCTGTTGGGATGGAAAATCAATTGGATCCAATAAGGAGCTATGCTTTTAAAATTTGCACATGTACCAATGCTATAGAAAATGGAACAGAATACATGATAGATTTGCCATTCCATCAGAGAGAAAGCAAACCAAAACAAAAAAGCAGCCCATGAGTGAAAGCAACTTACTTTCAGCTTAGATTTTCATATTATGCTTGACTAAGAGTGACAGCCCTTCTTTCTTCCATAAATGGCCCAGAACAAACAGCATAAATTCCAGGAGTGGTCCCAGCCACCCAGGGAGCAGGGTTCAAAGGCAGGAGTTCACAAGTAAGAGGGTGAGCAGCAAAGATCCGTGACAGGAGCTGTAGTCAGTGGCTGTATTCATTAGATCTAAATAGCGTCATCACAAGACAAGAGAACTTTGTGGTTCTGCAGTTTGAATATTCCTTCTTTCAAAAACAGTGGTTAGCAGCATTTTTCATAGCAAAACTGAGTTTATTAATATTTACTATGGTAATGTATATAAATAATAAATATTGCATGCATGATGGACTGAAGACATGTTCTATTTGCCACCCCTTTTGTTTATGTTTGGGAAACAGTAATCAGTAGATTTAAAGTCAGTTTTAATGTAAGAATGATAAACTCATAAAGAGTGTTCTCATAATGGTATTCCTTCTAGAAACAAGATTTATCCAGGAGCATCCATCCATTAGGCATGAACATCACAAAACAAAAACTGAAGAAAAATTTTACCTCACGCAGCAAGAAAAACACAATCTTTTTCCTTTTACCATGGCAATGAGCCTCAAATCAACCTCAGAGCATAGCAAAGGATAAGTGAATAAGTCATAACACACAGTTGAAGTAGAAATATAAAATAAAAGTGTGTTAATTTATAAATTCAATGAGATCCCATAATATTTGTCTGTATGATAATTGAGCTGCAGCTTTTATTTATTTATTTTTTTAGGCAGGAGTACTGGAAATTGGCCGACCAAGTATTTCAAGGTCTTAGAGAAGCTATTTGCAAGTTTGCATCTTTAACTTTTTTTTTTTTAAAAAAATTCAACAATGGGAAAAGTGTTTTATGCCATAATTGTATTTAAAAGACTTGTTACTGAGGATATTATTGACCATTTTGAAAAGTAACTCTCCATATCTTCTGTAGTGTAATCATCCAGCACCTCAGTGGTGCTGGATGTAGGATGCAGTAGTAGGTTTACTATTCAAATATATTTAGAGTGTAGGCACTCCACAAAATAATCTTTTTATTATTGAAAAGTGAATATTAAGAACGGGCACCCACTGAGAACGTTACTAGCTGTTACTGTTTGCAAGATATTTGTTAGAGTTGGAGGCAATTTCATTCAGTTGAACAGCTGTTTAGATCACAGCTAGTTCTTGAACCCGTGGTTAAAATTTTCCTATAAATTTTTTCCACCTCTGTGAAAACGATCCTCTTGACACTTTTTCATGCTCTCTGAAAGCCATGCTACCTTTGCTGTAGTCTGCAGATGGTACCCTGTGCTCAGTTTGTCAGAAAGCTATGCATGTAGGGTGGGTGGCTAGTCCCTCCTGGCTCTGCAGCCCTAGCCTGCCCACACATTCCTTGGCTTCTGCCCCAAACTAAGCAACGGCAAAAAAAGAAACTCTGGCATTTGATATGGTAAAATAATCTTTGTAGGGCAGATCTGGATGTAAGCCAAGCTGACACATCCCAAAATACCAAATGCTGTGAAGCAGTTTCAGTTCAAAATCCACAATACTTACATTCAGCTCAGCATCATAGCAAAAAATAAACTTACTTGAAATAAGGCTTTTTTCTAAAATTCCTTAGTGAAAAAGTCTAGTCAGGTCACTGCAGAAACTTCTGTGTTTTTCTTGATTTCAAACCAATCTACAATTCTGTCTCCCTTCTTACTGTAGGAAACAGTTATTCTTAGATCTAAGAGATCATTCTTTGTTACTTAGAAAAGCTTCAGTTAGGGCTTCACAGAATCATAGAATGGTTTGGGTTAGGGGGGACCATATAGATCATCTAGTTCCAACCCCCCTGCCATGGGCAGGGACACCTTCCACTAGACCAGGTTGCTCAAAGCCCCATCCAACCTGGTCTTAAACATCTCCAGGCACAATATGCAATATAACAGCCTAAACAAAGCCCATGCAAGAAATCCTATTTAAAGCTAACATGGTAATAGAATTTATACCTGATTAATCTTTACCGAATCTAACCCTTCCTTAATCTCTTTTGAAAAGAGATTAGGAAGCTCTTCCTTTCATTTTTAACAAGCTCCTATCAGGGACCTCAGTAAACTAAAGCCACTTATATCTACCAAGGGTGTCCTTTGCGTTTTAGGGTGACGATTAGCCAAAAGTGCCTATTGTTAGTCATATTGGTAACTAGACCCATCTCCTTGCTTTCTGTTTCCCCTCCTCCTAAATTCTTTTCCCTGGCTACTTGAACATGATATCCTATCTCATCCTATGATTAGAATGTTTACAATCTTAATTAAAATGACATTTATGGACTGATTTCACCAAATAAATATTCAGTTACCTCTTGTTTGCGTTCGCTTATGTCAAAATGAATATTGACACCCATGTCTACTTTCTTTCTTACCTTATTCTTTCTTACGTTTATTCTAAAGCAAATGAAAGATACATGACTAAACATGAAGAGAGCAAGAGTAGTGCTATGTTGAAGTTTACTCATACAAATTCCATCTCTAGGGTTTCTACTTTTCACTTTTTAGTTATATTAAAACCTTCATCATACATTAGTTTAGACTTTACTTAGTTAAATGTATTTTCTTACTCCTGCAGTCTCTCTTGCAATGCGGTATTGATGTCTTCACACTCTGTATAGGTAACTGGCAATTAAGTAAACATCTTGAATTATTGATGAAACCTAGACCTAGGTATATCCAATTAGAAGTATCATTAGCCCACAACTGACATCCTTCCCCTACAAACACTACCGACTTCTAAAGTACCTTGTCAGATCAAAAACATCAGCAATGTTCCTTCTTGATCCCTAGTACAGATCTTTTTACACCCAGAAGCATGAAATTCACTTACGCTTTTTCCCTTTTTTTTTTTTTTTTCAGTGCTTGGGAGCTACAAACAGAAGTACTATAATGAACAACATTGTGTTCCAATTCCTTCTTAAATCCATGCTTTCTGACACATTCTTGCAATGAATTTCAAAGGTATAGTCTGATGCCCAGAAATATAATTGCCAATACATAAAGCTGCACACCACCACAACTTTTCCTCACCCATGTTCAAATTAATGGCAAAACAGCAGTTGACCTCAATGGCAAACTGCTGATACACTGAACACAGTGGAAAACATTTACTGTTGATGTAAAACTGTTAGAGACTAATAGGATATAATTGGTTCAGAAAAAAAAAATTCTCTGTATGGGATAAGTGAAGAATGTAGGTTTATTAACATTAATATCAAAACATTGAAGATTGTCATATTACTAATTACTGGAATGCTGATATGTTTCAGGAGCAAAAGCCTATGTCTGGAAAAATGCTAAACATTTAGAAACAATTCTTCCTGCATTACTCTCTGTAAATAAATTCTACTGAGGTATCATTTTTGTATAATATTTTTCATTCTCCTTGTCTAAACATTTGTTTAGTGTTGTCATGTACTGCTAAACAGCTGCCACGTTTGATTTTGGGCACAGCTTTGTTTCAGTGATGAGTGAAAAGATTCCTAGACGTACATTTTCAATTATTACTATTAACAAAGAGCTTGGGTATGGCTGCCTAACCAATGGAAACTTCTCATGTTGTGTTTTATAAACTTTTACTCTGAGATGTTAAACCTGATAGTAATTTTCAAGCAGACCTTTACGATAAAAAAAAAAAACAGAGTTCATTTGTATCACTTGTCAGAGTTTTAAGACACTTTTTCAGGAGCTCTTTTTTACTCTCAACAGCTGTTCTTAAGGTGTTCAGTCTCTAAGGTCAGCTCCAGACCTATGAGGCTTCTGGGTCGGAAGCAAGCAACCAACCCTGCTGTCATGAAGAGGAACAGTACTCTCCTCTGCTTCAGATTTTCCTGTCATGGATTTTCCTTGTTCATGTGTAGAAAAATGGCATTTTCACTTCTTACAGAGTAGTCCTGCATAACATATCTAACAGTGCAAAGGAAATATATATGTGTATGTGAAAATGCATACCCTCTCTCTAAATAAATACAATATATACGTCACAGCTGCACTAGTATTCCAACATAAAACCATGGGATATTTAGTTTTCCAATACTTTTTTCTTTTTAGATGACTTTGTCACTAGGAATCTTGACTACGTAAGAAATGTGATACTGAGGGAGAGGATTAAGTCAAAATGTGTCTGAAAAAGAATGTAAAAGTAGATGTGAGAGGTGTTCTTAGAAACCCTCATCTAGATCATATCTGGGTTTTTAAACTGTGACCTCTTGATAACCACCTTTTACTTCACTGCTAGTATGATATTGTATATTTATACAGGGGATCATTAACAGTACAACTGCAGTGTAACTGAGTGCAGGATTCAATAACAACATTGAAGTTAAAATACCATAGGAATGTAAAATTCCTTTTCCATCTTGCTCAGCCTCATTGGGGGCTTTTCCCTCTTTCTTTCTCTCTCTCTTTTTTTTTTTTTTTTTCAATAGTCTACTATTTCACTTAGCCTAATGGCAGGGAGAGGGGCAGCAGAAAAGGTTTATTTTGATAACTGTCTTGTTCGCATGGAAGAAGATTGCATTACATGCAGCTCCATCCCCAGATAAGAAAGTGCTCAAAGAAACAGCAGCAGACCCCAATTATAATGAGCTTCCAGCCTTCAATCTAAAATGGAGCGGGACTGTTTATTTAAGGTGAGAGCTTTTTTGTAAATGAGTCATGTTAGGGGAATGATGCCCAATTAACTAATTGCTCTGATAGGAACCTGAACCCTCTCATAAAAGGAAAAGGTCACATTGGAAATTCGTGCCTTTTCCTGTTATGATCATCCTAATTAGCTTGTGATAAAACTGAGAAGTGAGGTGGGGAGTAGAAGTGAAAGATTTTTGTTCTTGATGAACCCATGTGGGGAATAAAGAAGCACTAGGGACATGATTAGTTGGAATATGTCAAATGTTTGAACCCAAGGTGCATCTGCTTTTATTTCATGTAAGTGTCATGACTTGGGCAGGTAGTTTAATGGAAATATACCAAATGTATCCAGGATCCTCTGTGTGAACTGGAGACTTGACAATTGTTTTTCATTAACAATTATTTTAAACAATATTACAAAGGATTATTTTTTAGTTCATTGTATGCATCCCCAAAGAATACATACAAGGATTCCTTATTAAGGGAAAGAAAGCCATAATTTCAGGATTGTCAGGTGGCTTAATTATTCATTTTAATTGTTTGGGTTTTATGAAAGAGCTTATCTATAAATTTGGTGATTATGTTCCATATAAATTATAATTGATTTCTAAACCCTGGCCATTGTAAAGGGTACACACCAGTTCCAATAGCTTGGAAATACGGCTTTTAATGGCCATATTTGGTTGGGCAACCAAAAAAAAAAACCAAGAACGCTATTCATAAAGGAAGATAACTGTTAACAATGAACTGAGAGCTAAGAAGTCTTACCAGGGAGAAAGCAAGAGGAGGTACTGAGCGCTTTCAGCTGTTGTTGAAATATACAACAGTTAGGTGGTTTAAGCACATCAAAGGAGGTATAAGATTATGGTTGCAAGGTGGTCCCATTTCACAACAATAGTATCACTCTTCATAGTGTCATGTGATAACCCTGATGATCAAATGCTGAAATTTCTTCCTAGTGCTTATGCACAAGTTTGAAAGCCAAGACAGGCAAACAGGTTAGTATAAAAAATTCATACGCAGGTCTATGACCTCAGAAAATTTGCTAACTAATGTATTCACTTCAACAGATTTTTTAAATCTTTAATTTATATTACAAAAATGCTTATTTTCCTTGCTTTTTAAAGCATATCAATATCTTGAAGTGTTGCGTGAATAATATGATACGGACATAATGCTATAGCTTTTTTTTGTGTGTGTGTGTTGTATCATTTTTGAAGTTCAGCTGCATTCTATCTTTTGAGAGAATAGTGCTAAAAAATAGGGTCAGCCGGAAGTAACTCTGAACAGGATAGACTGACTGAAACATTAACATGGAAGATTTTTCTCTGCATCTTCAACTCAGCAATGCTTTGCAAAAAAAAGACTCAGGCATAATTTCACAGAAGTATGAAAAAGTGCTTTCCCTTATATTGATGCTTACTTTTAAGGTATGTGGCACCTTCACTTTGGCATCACCCTTATGGCTGCAACATTTTATTTCAGCTTTTGTTCTTCAATATTAAACTGAAATTATTTTTGTCAGCTTATCGAGGAGCAGTTCTTTTCCTTTACAATTTTCTTTAATGCAGCTAGAAAACTGTTTTATACTTCAGAATTTTCAAAACTTGTTCCTGTACAAGTGTTTTCGTTTACATATAAGGCTATCCAGCAAATGGCAATAATTGTCACAAACCATGTTCTTTTCCTCCCTCACTCACTCTATAAAAACACTTCCTTCTACAGGGAGGGAAGTCGCTAAATTGCTCCTGAAAATTAAATGCACACTGAAATTGAGGGATCAAAGCTGTGTTGTTCAAAATGTCATGTATAAAGTACACTAGTATATGTTTACATTTTTGCCTTAAAGATGAAAGATACTGACTTTCAATATACAATTATTTGCTTTGGTCTGGAGTTGAAGAAGCTGGAAGAAAGAGTTAGTTCGTTTGACTCTCACTGTAAACTAAATTGAAAATGTCTCTGTTTATTTCCCAGCCTTTTACTCTTATCCTTCCAACCAACTTTGGAAAAGCCAACATAGTATGTTTAACAGCTAATTAGGGGCCTTGACCTGAAATATGAGAACAGAAGAAGGAGTTTTGGGTCGAGAGGAAGGTGATTAGAAGGAACTGAAAGACATGGTAACCTTCTTTTCCTCATCACCCTCTCCCTGCCTTGGAATAGTAGAAGAATGATCATTTTTCTGATTCTTTCAGTATCAGCAGCTCCTTCATCACCACCCTGTGACTCTATCATCCTTTCATCCTTAATCCTGTTTTCTGCTTCAAGATAATTTAAAAAGGGAAACAAGAAGCATTCCCTCCAGCTTCATTAATTACATGGGAGGATAGGGAAAAATGACTCAGATCTTTGCTATTTATAAATCCGTAAATCACTCTATCTGGATCCTAAAACTGTGCTAGCAACAGAAGCAAGTCAAGACAGTACCAGTGTCTTATTTTTTTTACCAGATCATTATTTGTCTATCAAAAATGGAAAATGAATCCAATGAATTTTAGATATTGATATAAATCACATTTGTATATACAATCCATATTAAACTGTAATTATCAGAGCTATGAAAAACTCAGCTGTACTTTTTTCACAAACTGGCAACACATTAAATCTGATTTTCATTTATGTATGCTGAATATTCCCCAAACTTTTGTGTCATTGGCGTGAACAAAGATAGTGTCTCAAAGCAAAACTCTCAATGTAAACTTGCCTAGCAACAGCCACAGTGCATCTGATGAACAGCCCATCATAGCTCTAAGTATAACTATGATTTACTCAGCATTTACATCGAAAAAAACACCACCACTAAAAATAGATTATACTAGGTTCACTTTAATCACTGAGCCCTTAACTGATTTATAGACTTGAGATTTCATCATTACACAATTCCTCTGGAATGGAATTGGAAAGTCTTGTCAGAGGAATAAAAAGAAATAAATAAGCAAGGAACAACAAAACTAAAGCTATTCTGTTTCTTCTGTCCACTCTATGCTTATCAGTGTTAGAATTGTTAATCTGCACCACAAGATATGTTTGTGAACCAGAAGGAATTTAAAACTTGTTAGTCAGGACCAAGTAGAAATCTGTTTTTCTGAAAGTCCAGAGTACCTTCAGAATGTCAATTTACCTTCAGTATTCAGTACCTCAGAGTTAATGGGCAGCCCATACTAATTCTGTAACGCACAGACAGGAGCAAGCAGGCCAATGTGGGGCACTTTCTCTTATTTGAAAACAATAGGAATATGCAGATTTGTCCTTCTTTAATCAATAATCTATGGGCACAAGGGGTATTAGACACTTGCTAATGACATGACTGAAACATGGAATAGACAATGGCCCATTAAATGCTAAATACAACCATTTAATCTGTCTGTGCATTTGTAATTGTAATTATTATGTGCTAATGTGTCTGAATATTCATTGCCCAAAAGTATACTATAAGATCTTGTTAATGTCTAGAGCTGATACAACTTTAACTCAGAAATATCAGAGACCAGTCTGTGTCTCTGGAATAAAATGTCGTCTATGCTACTTTTACAACAGCATACAACAAAGAAACAGAAGTCTCCAGAAGCAAAAGCAAATTGTTGGCAGTGATAAATAAATAAAGAGAAAACAAACAAAACAAAAACCAACCAACCAACCAAAAAAAAAAAAAAAGGTTTAATTCTTTCTTCACACCTCAAAAGTTATTTCATGAACTACATGGGTGTCACCTAGCTCTATTCTATAATTATTTGTTTATATAAAAATAAATACAATACATTTTATACTGGTAAATTCTACATTATAAACTGACTTAGCTATTCTTTCTCAATATATGTATATCAGGATGTACTTAGTTCTTTCTTCTGAATCTTTTATGCAAATGCTTAAGAAAGATTCTAGCTTCCTGACAGTATCAAGCATAAATCTCTCAAAGTATAAACAAGCACGTTTGCATTTTGAGTGTAAAATAGAACGTGGGTAACAGAGAACAACATTTTCAATGGGGGTTCCACATTAAATAAATGTCCTTCATTTAGGAGTTCATTATTTTCTGTAATCCGGTTTTAGATAAATACTCAGAATTGTCATCTGGAGAGGGCAAAATAAGTAACTGCTTTGCTTCCGCAAGATAAATGGTTATTTTAAATTCCAGATTCAGTCATACATATTCATCATTTATATTCACTTTTATATTTACTAATAACAAATTTTGTCTGAATCTATAATTCAGCTATATTGAAAGAAGTTGAGAATTGGATTTCATTTTTTTTTTCTTAGTATAGAATAGGACAACACTATTTATTAATATGAATATTTAATTATATTTGGATTATATTTGAAGATTATATTTGACAGTCTGTATTTCCTTTATCACAAAGCTTGGGAAAAATTTTTTGTTAGTGTATTATAATACACAGCTGGGAATAGAAGAGTTTTCGAGATGATGCTCAGGGGTGGTTAGTTTAGTACATTTCCCAGTAGTGATCTGAACAAAATACTACAAGCCAGTATATCTGTTTTGAAATTGCCACTTCTTAAGCTTGAATTCATGTTTGGTAGTTAGACTGAGGTAGCAGTTAAGTGTTAAAGTATTGTTTTCTATTTTTAAATGGAAACGAACCCGAGCTGAAAATTTTATCGTTTTCATGTCCGCTTCCTGCAAGCATTAGCTCAGGAAGTGATAAAGCTGGCACAATTACCTATAGCCTTTTCAGTGACTAATGCCAAGTGATTTCCTGGCTAGTTATAAACAATGGATTAGGAAATAAGCCTTGTGACCAGGAAAGTCTAATTATTTTTATAGTTTTTTTCTTAAAGCTAACTGGCCTAAAGATGCAATGAAACACATGAATACAATACCTGTAACTAGTGATGAACAAACAATTAAATGTCTGAAGTATCATTTTAACAGAGTTTTTCTTCCGGTATTGATAACAGTGTATTAGTTATTTTTGTCATTTCTCTCTAAAACTATATATATATATTAGGTTTTGTTCAAAGTACACTAATATGTTTGAATGCCTTAAAAATATACTTAAAAATAAACTGGGGCCAGAACCTCAGCTGAAGTCTTGTATGCTTCAAATGATCTTTTAGCTATTTCAGTTCCTAACAGAAGTGAGGAAAACAGACCTGGGATAAAGTTAAGAAAACATTTTAAATGATTTTTATATATACATGCCACAATTTGCTTTAGATTTGCTTTAAATTTAATTTTACATCATTTGTACCTTTCTTGATTACATAATGCACTTTATTCTTTAAAATCCTTCCAAATTGTGTACATTGACAGAGCAGGAAGATGGACTTCATCTAAGTGGTTATAAGATCTTCTAACCTCACATGAGCCAATGCAAATACTCTGCTGACTAGAATGGCCAAAGGAATAGATATTAACGCAGTACTAGGCAGTGCAGTTTCTTTTAAGAAAGCTGAAGATATAGGAAGACCTTTTTCCCCAGAGATGGTAAAATTTTGGGTCTGGGTCCTACAGGACTTAAAGGATAAATCATCACTGAGAACAGTCAGCAAAATAGCCACAGAAGAAGATAAAGAAATAGAAAGCCCGTTTCCTTTATAAAGAATGAAAGACCAAAAATATTCGGCAATTGGGTGGTTGGGCTGCCTTACCTCAGTTTCCCTTAGGAGGGCTTTTAGGATGTTCTTAGTTTTGTTGTTTGAAAAATACTTTGAATTTTATATTGAATGATTCCATACAAATGTGAAATGATTGGACAGATGCATCTTTTGGACAGATGCATTGTTGGCAGAACCCAGATGAGAGAGATTTTTTTTTTTTTAGTGGTCGGATGGGTTTTAATTTGTTTGTATAATATTTTGTTCAGTGTAACTTTGAAGGCAGTCTGACTGGTCTCTATTGGAGTTTTTGGAAATCTGATGGAGGAAGAAATTGAAGAAATCAGCATGTATAAAAATCCTTCACCCTCACATAAAGAAAAGAAAAATTGTGAAACTAATACTGAAGTAGTTGTATTTTTCTTAGTGTTTAATCTTGTAAAAAAATAAAAAATAAAAAGCACACGAGTAATTCTTCATCTGATCTTTCTCCCTCATTCCTTGCTGCCACTAGTCCTAAAATCCATGGAAATACAGGAAATAAATAGCAACCAGAAGCTAAAATGTAAAGCTGAGATTTCCAGTGACATTAGAGAAGAAAGAAAATATATTAGCAAAGAACTTGGGCCTTGGGTCAAGATGTGCTTTCCCCCTCCCCCACCCCTTAAGTAAACAGGTATCTCTATATACAGCTGCTTGTTTGTACTGTTAATTTTAGAACTTACTTGACACACGGAATTTCTGTAGAGAGAAATAAATACTATATTCCTAGTGAACATATATTTTTACATATATGATATACACATACAATATTATGTGTCTTGAAGATGTTACGTGTATATATTTCAGCTTCAAGATGAATAACTTTGTAAAGAATTGAATTTATATCATTAAGATAAATAAATCTCTCACACTAAATTTAAGGCTTCTTGTGCATTTGTATTTAATATTAAAATGTATTTTTTTCTAAGAGCCTTGTGGTCTTGCGATTGTATAAAAAGAGGATGGACTATGTCCAGGAAAGTTTTCACTCTTAAATAAAGATTGAAGTAAACGATGCTCAAGAAAGGACCAGCTGCTTCAAAAGTTGCAGTTCCTGTTACTGATACTACAGGGTAATTACAGAGACTAATTAATTGGAATCTTTAATTAATGCTCATAGAAAGAGGAGGGATAAGGGAAGAAATAGTGAAGTAACCTGAGGACTGTATTACGATGTTTGGTACAGAAATGTTTTTATAGAGAAGTAAGAATGTGCAGCAGTGGGAGAGAATATTTCATGCTACTTTGCCAATGGTGTGGACAAGGAGGTTGAATGAAAACAGTCATAGGAAGGAATTTCCTATCTTCTGTAGGAACCGAAATATAGTAACTAGTATCATAAATAGCAGAACTGTTGACGACTAGTATCTTGTACTTAGATTGCATTGGCACCTGATAGAGTACAAGCTCAAGTTGAAGTTCATTCTCTTTTCAGAATATACAGTATGATGTTTCTCTATGTAAGTTTTTAGTACCTTGTTTGGATTGACAAAGCAAGTCAAGTCCATCTGTCTTTACCATTTTTTTAATATATTCAATGTCTACAAAATAAGTGGTTTAGGCCCCATTACCTCTGTCAAAGTAGTCTCTTTGTCCAGCATATTTAAACATTGTTGGACAGAGGTTAGATATGACAGAGAAGGAGATATGGTATGATCTCATTTACTTCAGAGACCAGACCAGAAATGACAAAAGCTTTTATAAACACTATATCAGCTTGCTTAAATCTAAAGAGGGATCAAGATCTAGGTAAAGCTCTTGGCTGGATGCTATTTATTTTGAATTACTCCACTCATTTTTAACATTGTTTTGAAACAGAAATTACTATGAGAAAACCTGTGCAACAACTCTCAGGACTAAGCTTCCCTGGGGTTAAAGTTTCCACAATCTTGAGCAAAACATTTAAATGTTCAGCATTGCTGTCAGCACAATGCATCAATTAAAGGTCCAAGCAGTGTCAGTTGTACTTGTTTATTTCATTTTTTATACTTATCTTTTCCTGGATTTCAAGTACCTCCTGATCAGCTTTCTTATCCTATGAAAACATCTGTACAGAATTGTTTCAAATGAAGAGAAACTTATTGCAATATCTGTTCAGCTGTCAGACAATCAAGGTCATAAAAGGTGCAAAAATCCTTATCTATATGAGAACAGGCTAAAGTTAGCCCTTATGTAACCTCACTGACTCCAATTACAACTTAGTTTTCAGTGGGGGAACGACTTTGAATTTGCACTGGATTTTTAAAAACTATCTTTTCCAAGACCATTGGCCATTGTGCAGACAGGAACTCATGTTTTAAAGGAGATTACATATGAGTTGTGGCTCCTTAGCTTGGTGGTTTATGCATTTTACATGAGTTTTAGTTCTTTAGTACAATATGCTGGTCCAAAGACTAGACAGGATTGAGTTGTTTTTTTCAGATTTACTGTCAAATGTGTGATCAGTTCTGAGACCAGAGATCAGAACCAGGAACTCAACCCTTCGCTCCCTCCTTACAAATGACCTACAAACTAAATTCAGTTTAGATTTGAGTTCTGCTTGGATCTTCAGGATATACTGTATCATGCATTCTAACATTGCAGTATTGAGGGCTTCTTTAGCATCTTCACATTATTTATTTGTAAGTGTCTAAATAACTTTTACAGGTGGATTTTAGCATGTAAATTGATAAGGTGCATTCTAAAATTGTGCCTGAATAATACACTTCTGTTTAGAAGATAAACAAAATTATAAAACTAGAAGGATCAATATACAGGCTGATAGATAACACGTAAATCCATACTGTGAGGCATGTGCATCCTGAGGTGTTCTTGCCCTTCCTCAGCTATTCACACTGCAGGAGCACCCTACATCTATCTCCCTTCTGTTATGTTAAGGATTGTCTTCAAGAGCACAGGATAGGCATGTACCCAGTCTAATACTTACTCAGAACCTGAGCAGTGTATGACCCAGAACGTTGGACCTGGTGTTTACTGTGGTCATATGAACTTAAAAAACTCAGTTTGCATTCAATTGGTTTGCAAAAACATGAAGAAATTTCCTTTGTAACAAATTGAAATTAGGAGGATTTTGAAAGAACTAATACCAGAGAGGAAAAAGGCATTCAAATGGACAAATCTACACAAAATAAATACTTGCAAAAATTAAGAAACTATTCCACATAATTTGATAGATTTTTTTTTTTTTTTTAAATCACAAAAATGAAGCCTTGATCATCCCGCCCCCCCCCCCCCCCCCCCTTTATTTACTGGCATTCTACTTCTGTGTTAATCAATCTTGATTACTGCATCTATAAAACAGGAATATAAAAGTTCAGACATGATTAGAGGGTAATTGAATTTTACCTGCCAGAAAAGTACTTTTAAAAAATCCCAAACCAAAACAGTGACAAAATCTAAATCTAACACACAAATATTCATGTATGAATATTCAACCGTATGAAGTTCAATAAGAGCAAGTGCCGGGTCCTGCACCTGGGACGGGGAAACCCTGGCTGCACGTACAGACTGGGCAATGAGACGCTGGAGAGCAGCCTAGAAGAGAGGCATCTGGGGGTTGTGGTAGACAGCAAGTTGAATATGAGCCAGCAGTGTGCCCTGGCAGCCAGGAGGGCCAACCGTGTCCTGGGGTGCATCAAGCACGGCATCGCTAGTAGGTCAAGGGAGGTGATTGTCCTGCTCTACTCTGCGCTGGTGTGGCCTCACCTCGAGTACTGTGTGCAGTTCTGGGCACCACAGTATAAAAAGGACATTCAACTGTTGGAGAGTGTCCAGAGGAGGGCTACGAAGATGGTGACAGGCCTGGAGGGGAAGACGTACGAAGAACGGCTGAGGTCACTGGGCCTGTTCAGCCTGGAGAAGAGGAGGCTGAGAGGAGACCTCATCATAGTCTACAACTTCCTCGTAAGGGGGTGTCAAGAGACAGGAGACCTTTTCTCCATTAACACCAGTGACAGGACCCGCGGGAACGGGGTTAAGCTGAGGCAGGGGAAATTTAGGCTTGACATCAGGAGGGGGTTCTTCACAGAGAGGGTGGTTGCACACTGGAACAGGCTCCCCAGGGAAGTTGTCACTGCCCCGAGCCTGTCTGAATTTAAGAAGAGATTGGACTGTGCACTTAGTCACATGGTCTGAACTTTTGGGTAGACCTGTGTGGTGTCAAGAGTTGGACTTGATGATCCTTAAGGGTCCCTTGCAACTCAGGATATTCTATGATTCTATGTATAATAGTATTCAATCTTAACCTCATGTAGATACTCGAACTGAATTACATGGCCTCAAGCCACCAAAAAATAAAAAGCATCTTCCATGCCAAAGTGATAACTTTTTTTAACTTTCTTGAAGTGTGAGAATTTAGAAACTCATATATGGATTAAAAGTTGTTATGGAACAATTCAGATGAGGCCCTTTCTGTCCTGGGAGCGTTTCCAATTCTCTTTACCCTGGTAAATTCAGACTGTCCTATCCAGTTTCTCACAAAAATGCTTGTTCTTAGATATACAGTTCATCTTTTTATATGATTTCCTGGTCATTTAATCATTCAGTTGTAGAACTAATTCAGAGTCCCTGAAGATATTCCCATTGATTTTATAACTACTCAGTTATTTACCAACTTCTGTGATTTACGTTTTACATCACTGCTTATACAGTTTTCAGTCTCTCAACACTATTGACATGAGGACCTAATTCTCTACACATTGCATGTATCATTCATCATTTTGTTTATTCTCTCTCTTAAAGGAAAAGAGAAGATGTCTGAAAAATCAGGCAAATTAAAAGGACATTCAGACATGGATGCAACAAATTGTCTAAAATCTCTGTTGCTTCCCATCTCAATTATGTAAGATTTGCATTCATCTAACTTTCATTTTTAAGGCCTATCATTTTATTTCCACGTTTTTCAGATTAAGGACCCATTTAGTGTTTGATATTTTCAAAAATAACTATTTAGGAAGGTAGTTATAGACCACAATATAATCCTATTTGTCTTTTAGATAACATAAATAAAGTGCTTCAAGTCTCTCACTCTCAGGCAATTCTTCTCACAGAAAAGGCTGTGGTTGCTTTCTATACTTTGACCTATGTTTAAAATCAGTCCAAAATGTGTGAGTTAACCATGTGATAAAAATCCAATATTAAGCTCCAGCTTAATTTGACTGGAAACCCTAGTCAGGGGGTTACAAAAGATTCACATTTTTCTAGACATAGTTCTTATGTAAATTCCTAATGATTCAACAACTTAAGAAAATGTGTATTCCTGTCCTGTAACTTGCATCTAATCCCTACCTTGCTTACATTGGTGCAAGATAATACACACTAATACAGCTTAGCCATGGAAGTTTTCTCACTGCAGCTTCTTTACTTTAGCCATTTTTCCCATTTACAACAGCTTCAGGTACTAGATCTAATTTAGGACCTTGTATGCTTCCAAAGGGAGAAACAAATCTAAGTCCAACAACAAAGTCCAGCGTGATTCTAACCCCTTGGCTTGAATTCATAGTCTGAGGACTCATAGTTGCCAGAAACAGTTTTAGATACTGACAAAAGGGATAAAGGGAAAAGCTATAAAAAGAAGTGTTGTTCTTGGTTAAGTTTTTATACATTCAGCATTCATAATAATTAGAGTAAAATTATGACTGATCTTTTTCTTAGGTTACTATACTTGAGTACAGAGTTTAGTAAGCCAGTGATCCAGGTTGAAAAGTGCACAGGATATGAAAGTTGCAAAACTTTTAAACTTGACTGAAGAATTTTCAGAGAATTATTACTATTTTAGAATAAGCATCTCATTTCATAATGACTTTCAAAATACTTTCAATGTATTGAAAGTACATAATGACTTTCAAAATAGTGGTGTGATGAAAGGGGACAGAGACAGCTGGCAGTAACAAATGATACTGCAGACTCTCATTATTATTAGGTGAGATTCATTATTTAATGGAGTTCAAGTCCTAGCTCTGATATGTTTGTAATCTACTTGGTCTACCCTTAGTGAAGAGAGATCAGAAAGTAAATAATTGCAAGTCAAATCATAGGTAGAAATGGGACTCTTTTCATTTTTAGGGTTTGGGAAGGCTTATTGAGAATTTTTTTATGTTGAAGAGAGAGGAAGTATATGGGAGTGTCTGCACGTTGAAACAAAGAAAAAATGTTGATAAAAACATGGGAATTTATGCAAGAACTTTTGTGAAGGAAATGTTATTTCATGTCAGAAGTGAATTCGAGAAGTAATGAAAGTTTTTGGATAACTAAACCTTTTATTTGAACTTGCCAAACATAGAAAACATATACATATTTAATTTTTAAAATTGTATTGTTATACTGACAAAGTCAAAGAAAACATCAAATAACCAAATGCAAGAGAAATAAGGCACAACTTCACATATGTTCTTTCTTTGAGTTCAATAAATGTTTGGACAACACTCTTAGAAATATGGTTTGATTTTTGTTCCTGTGTGGAACAAAGAGTTGGACTTGACTTTTTGTTCTCTTGCAACTCACGATAATCTATTACAATATTGCAGTTCTCACCTTTATACACCATTCACATGTAAGCGAGGTTTATCCTCAGCATGGATGTCCATTTATTAACTTGAAAAAAATCAAATTATCATAAACCATTGTTTATGGTTTTTAAACAAACACTTAGGCTGTACATAGCTTTTAAATGGGCATGCTTCTGTTTTCCCTGACAGACTTTAATTTCAGAGTATTCTAAGACAACAACCATTCTGTTAAGCAGTATCTTAAATTAGCTAGGAAAACATATGGTATGCTCTCCTATGGAGGGAACACTTTAGCTATTGCCTTCTCATCTAGGCTTATTGCATAAAATACCAGCCCAAGGACATATAAAGTCTTTAAATGAAATATAATGAGTATTTGTTAGTAATAATGATTTGCAGCAGTGGCTGATTAGATAGCAGGCTTATCTTTTTTTTTTATTATTATTATATTTATTTTGGAAAGTGTTATTTCTTGTATAAAAATCAAAGAAATGTAACGTCTTTGCTGGGGGAAGGATAAATTTTTGTGAGATGGTGTTAATAGAAGAGGAAGCACACAGGTGAGGTAAGTATAATTTGACAGAACCCAAGGCATTTTGAAAAATATTCACACTTCATATAATATCTTCTCCTGTGAGCATGTCCATACAGCTGTAAGGTTACTGCAGTGGCTTTATCTAGCAAGATGGAGGCAACTGGAGCAACATATGTGCAGATACTTAAGCAGAAAAGTTTGTTTATGCTTCATTTCTTGCCAAAAGCAACAGTGTATTTGCAGTTTACAGTATTATAATGCCCAACTAGTTCTTGCTTTAGAAGAAATCACAGTGCTTGTACATCTTCCCTGCTGTCCTACAGCAATAAAATATTATGAGTAATTGAGTAATTTGTACATGACTTATTCCACTCATTTTTCACTGCTGCTGCATACAACTTATATGTCATCTTCTGCTCAACTTTCAATTAGCACTAGCTAGAGTGAGAATGTAGCTCCTGCTGATTGCTATAGAAAGTATCCAGAAACTGGAGCACATGCCTCAGCCAGTACTGCTTACTTCAAATGATGACTTTGTCAGTGCCTCACTTCTCAGCTTGATAAAAATCATTTTCAGTTCATCAGAAAAAGGTCTGCTAGAATATGCATATGCCACAGTGAGGCTGTGATGCTTAATATTAGTGTGTGAAGTACTCAGGATCTTTGTAGTGGCAGTGATGCAGATTCTAAAACATTTCCACAAGGTGTTTCTTGACCTACTATGCAACAATTTTGAATCTTGTTAGAAGTTGCATCTGTAGGCAGACTGTTCCTTCAGCAGCCATGTCAAGAGTACTAGAGAAATTTAAAAGCAAAAGAGCAATAAAAGGCATTAGATTTCATTTGGAAGTACTTATCTGGCATCTTCATGAGTTTCTTGAAGGGAGAAGGAAATTGACTTTTCTAGAAAGACAGAGAAGAAAGACTCAAGTGCTAATAACAGTCAAATATTTTTAACTAAGCATACAGCTTTAGCTATGAGAAAAGGTGACATTATCTGCTTACATGGATGGTTGGATCCTCCCATTTAATGCTTCAGTACTATCTTCCTTTATTAGTGCTTGTGTATGCTGTCTCTTAACCCCTGTCTTAATAAGTGAAAAGTATTGCCAGCTGCTTAAATTAAAAGGTAAAAAATATTTTCTACTGCTGAAATTGTGTGAGGTATAAGCATATAATTATACACGTAGACAAACGTATATAAATGTACTTCATTTTTGCTGTTTATATTTGTTTGACTTTTCCACTGCTCTTAAATTTGTTCATGTTTTGCTGTAGGACCTTGAGATATCTTAGTCTGGCGAGACATCTCAGACACTGAAATTGCTGTTTGGTTTATACACTTTGCAGTCCTGTAATGCAATAATGCATCCTTTAAATCTCTTCAACATTCCACCTTGGGGCTTAATCCACTTGGATTGCATGCAGGGCATTAATTGACATTGTCTGTTTTCATGACCCAGTCAAGTGTTTTACAGTAATTACAATGAACAATATGAACTTGCTGCATAAGCGTAATCTGTGGCAGTGTCATGAAGAGTGGCTGTTGCCTTTTAGAGTCTTCTAGGACAATAGTGACAGACATTTTTGTCCAGTAACTGGTACTTCTCATCAGTGATCTATCTTGTGATCATATTGAAACCATTTCACTCTGCTGTTTTATTTTCTATGTATTGTCACTATTGATATTTCTGCATTCATTTAATGCATGCAAATAAAAATGAAAGTCTGAAAGTTATTTGTGTCTAGCTACTGCTGCTACATGAATAATTTCTGAACATAATTGATATGTTTTAGTTCTACCCATCATAGTCAAACCAGATCAAACCAGAATGGCTTAGCAGTGGTCGTTGGAAGGAGAGTTGCTTTCCCATGGTAATTTCTTAAACAGCAGCTGTAAGTATTTCTATCTTAAATACATTTGAAAAATACAGTTTCGTAACGGAATCATTTAATCAGATTGCGCATTAGTAAAAATACCTCCTCCTGCTATATCAAACTGACTCTCAAGGATTTCTTTGTTTATGTATTAGGTGCGAGAACATAAATCCAACCATATTAGTACCTGACCATCTTTGAAAGACTTCTTGATAGGTGGAAAGGACAGTGAGGTAGATCCATGTTTTATATGAAAATCTATGGAACTATAGCTGGCTTCTCCTGGTATGTTTTGTTAGTATTCTAACTTTAGTTCGAAAGTTTATAGCAAAATGTTTCAGAACTTTTAAAAAATGATCATTTGAAAGTCTTTGTACTGACATACTTTATTAAGTATTTCATCAGCAGTTCAGAATAATCCCAAACCTTTTCCAGCTAATTTCCGGGGATGAAATAGAGGAAATATTAAAGATCTTCAGCATTTCAATAGAAGAACCTCCTCTATGCCAGGGGTAAATGTATTGTTTTAATTAAAAGTATTGTTTTACAGGCGTCTTTTCTGGCCTAAATAAAAAAGTTAAGCATAAGCACCATGTAGGACTTAAATCCTATTTCACTTTTCATAGACTTCATGATTATATTTCTACTAACAGAATATATACTCTACAAAGAAAAATTATTTACTTTCGTACAAGAGAACTGCATTAGTTCTTCTGGAACTGTGTCTACAGTCTTGCAGTTTTTAAAAGCTGGGCTTAACTTACATTGTAATGTGCTTGGACAAAAGTGATACCATAATTAATGAGTTTCTGAGTTTACCATTTCAGATTGCTAGCGGAAATAAGTGCTCCCTCTGGCCTTGGGTAGGTACAGTGCTGGCAGCCTGTCTGCTTGATGTTGCTATTGTAGAGCATGTGCAGCGGAAAACGCAGTTAGATCTTGAACTCTGAAGGACTCTAAAGGTCACATTTTAGCAGCTGGTTTCCTGCTTTTTTATGTAAGGTTTAACTCTTCCTTAGCAAGAATTTAGTGAGTGTGATGGGACCATCAAATATTACTAGAAAAATTCTTGCCAATGCAAGGTCTTATTTCCTATCGAGACCCTTTAGAAAGAGAACTTGTGGAGGGAAAAAAAAAAAAAAAAAGTGTAATACTTGTGTAATACTCCAAGTATCCAGTGAAAAGAAGTCTAGCTCAGTTGTTCATAAGCCTTAGAAGAAGAGTTTCTAATTTCAGACATTTCACCCATAAGTGTATTTACAAAAGACAAAGTAACTTTCATTCTGTAGTAAAGCATACTGTCAGTTACAGTGTGTCTTGTCATCACACAGCGCGTAACATAATACACTAGAATTTTTTTCTGGGTGTTGATAACTTCATGAAGATCACATAAAGACACATACTATAGACCACCATATGAATAATTTATCTTACTACTCTAGCAGATAGTTAAACCAGAAAAAAAGAAAAAAAAAAAAAAAGAAAAAGAAAAAGAAAAAGAAAAGGAAGAAGTTTTACTGCAGATGGAAAGGTTACATCATGGGCTGTAAAGAACATGTAGGTAAAGGACATGTAGTTAACCTTCTCCACTGTTTCCCTCAGCCTTCCTTGTTTCCCTCAACACACATTTCTCCTAGGCTGTTATTTCTTCTATTGACTCTGGTAACACTTTCACAGAAAAGAAGAAAACTACTCATTAAACACATGAAATTGCCCTAACTTGCCCATGCTTATGGATAAAGAATATTCCTTTTTAGATAGAATAATTAAAACTCCTGCAAAACTACCACACAGGAAATCGTACAGTCTTTTTGAAGCCTACAGATGGAAAGAAAGGAACTGACCTGAACAGAAAGAATGATTTAGGCTCTAAGCTAAGTTGGTGAGGGTAAGAATGGCTTTATGGAGGCATTAAATTTGTTATAGGAGAGAAGGCAAATAAAGATTCAGACCTTTGCTGCCAATAGCATTTTATGACATGCTAGTCTTAGTCTTCAGATATTAGTCTTCAGATATCTTCCATCTTAGTCTTCAGATATTGCTATTTTCTTAAAGCTGTGGAATGTCACAGCCTCTCCACTTTCTTGTTACTTTCCTTTCAAATTAGGTTTCCATCTTCCTCAAATACTTGAATTTTCTAACTATCCTGTATTAACTTAAAATGTATTATTGGCAAGTATTTCTGTCTTACTTTCTTCAGTCTCAGACCACATTTTCCTATGGGAACAATTTACCAGTTGAGATAAAAAGTTACAGAATTGATAATGTCTGCCATACAGGAGCAAACAAAATCATCCCCCAGAGCAATTTGTTCTGATAAGGTTTATTTGCACTTTGGCAGGCATGACAGTTGCTTTTCTTCTGTCCCTGGAAGTCCAAGAACTTATTGAAATTAGTACTTACATGGATTTTAGTTCCTGTATATACTATGTATCTTATGAATACGATACACATTTTAACATGTGAATATTGAAAAGATTTAACTAGGGATACAAGGCAAGCCAAAAAGTCTTGGTGCAGACTGCAATATCAGTGATTGATTAAACTGTAGGAAACCTCCTTCAGCTTGGATACTACCTTTTAAACTAACAGAAACTGGATATATTAGCTAAAAATAAATCTAGTAAAGGAAGACAAATCAATTTCCTTGTTAGGATTTGAAGGGTATTTGTCAAGATGAAATATTATTACTTCCTAACAACAGACAAGAGAATGACCTCATGTCATTATGGTTTGTGAAATACAAAGCCTGAAATGTGGGGTCTACAGCTATTCTTAAGTCATAGATACAGGCAGGAACATTTCCACATGAGAACCTCAATGCAGGGGAATATGGTTAAATATCCCATGACACAAGCTGTTCATTTGCAATTTGAAGTTGTTAACTTCCTGATAAGTTAACCCATAACAAATGTTAGCTTAAAAAGGTAGGTTTGAGAAGCAAAATGAAACTCTCAATCAATCTGAGCTTTGAGTTTCAAGACATCCACATCCAAGACTACAAACTGACTACTTACTTAGGTAAACATTACATTTTGGCAGAGCCCAGATATGTGCTTTGATCTTTTATAGAACACCACCACATTTTCCTGCACTTCATACTGAATGAGTTTTTCCTCAAAATTCTATCTTCTTCTGCAGATGAATACATCTTTTGATATTAAAGGTGTTGTACACATGAAAATGTCAAAATATTTATGTAGTTGCATACATTAGAAGGGACAATTGCAGCAGATTAATCCATATTGTGCCCTCTCTCCTTAAGATTTGACCACTGTCACGTTGAAGAATTTAGCTTCAATTTCTTCTTGCATCAATACCTCTGAAGTGAATTATTCTTATTTGTAAGGTCAAAAAAGGAAAGTTCACACTTATTTTCTCGGGCTAAGGAAATTGTTTATTTTTATATCTCAGGAAAATTTCTTTATGAATAATTTGTTATTTCATGAGTTACTTTCTTTCCTGTTTCCAATCAGATATAGAGTTTGTTTTTGCCATGTTGCCAGCAGGATAACTGTTTGTTTTGGAGGTTGGATCATGGTTTAATAGATGAAAGACCCATGCAAACTAAAAAAGTAGAAAATAGTTTTGATCAACTCGGGGAGGGGATAAATAAATAAATAAAAAAGTCTGAATTACTGTCAGCTTGCTAGGAATTTATTATTTGAGTAAAAAAGAAACAGAATATTATCTTAAATATATAAATACACCATTTTGATGATTTCAGTATATTTTTGTTTGTTTGGGTTTTGTTTTATAATGAAAAACTGTGATTGTCAGATTCTAAACTCCTACAGAAATCTCTAGAGAACATCTGTTTGGACTGTCTCATTATTGTTCAATATAGCTTCACAGTGGAGACTGTAGTTCATACTTCTGTTGATGTCATTCATTCAACAAAATGCTTAGCCAAATTAGTCTCCTTAATGGCATTAATGGGGGAAAAATCTTGAGTGTACTGAATCACAAAAATCCATCACCCAGTGAGATCCTACAAGAACAGGGCAGGATGAAGCATTAACGATGATTTAGCCTTTTTTTTTTTTTTTTTTTTTGCTTGTTTTAACGTATATATATATATATATATATATATATATATCTCCTTACCTTTATAAATATCCTTACCTAACCGTAAAATTTGAGATCTGAGCAATGATGAACTGCACAAGTGAATTCAAAGGAGTAGCATCCATGTGGAAAGCTAAGAACTGGGATTGGAAAGTTATAGTTATTTTCTGTTTCTGTATTTATTGTGTGATGGGCACTGAGCAAGCCTGTAAGATATGTTCATAGCTTACCCTTATTCAGTAACTAAAGACAGGCAGACACAGTCCCCAGACAAAATTTAACACAAAGAACAAGTACAACCAAGATGTATTCATATCTTGCTAGTTCCCATAGATGACAAAGTTATCCTTATGACTCTAAAGTGTTAAAGTAGATTTAAAAACAAACAACAAAAGAAAAAGCACAACCACCACAAAAATCTGTTATCTCTATCTTGTTCTTAAACTCATGGATTTTTATTTTAAATCTAGCTTCACACCTCATCTTTCTTCCGCTGACCCATTAGCAAGATAACTTTGGTCTGGGGTACTGCACTACTGTCAGTGCACCTCTATTAATCATTAAAGAAACCAAGAATGACAGGCACACCCAGTGCATTGAGAGATTTGTTAATGTTTGTACTTAAAAAAAAAAAAAAAAAAAAAAAAAAAAGCACACTTGCTTGGGCCTGTTTCTCATCTGAAGTACTCAACTACTGATCTGCTTCATGGTTCATGTTTCAGACAGTAAACATGCCTTAGAATAAGTTACTTGCACTTTGATATTCATTTGGAAAGCATAATCAAATAATAATGAAATTAAGGGATAAACAGCCTTTTTTTTTTTTTTTTTTTTTTTTTTCCCCTCCTCGCTCTACTGTGCAACAGTGCAGTATGTTCCCTCAATAGTATAGTTTGTGTATTAGTCTTAGCTATAACTTCCTTACAGTCTTCCATAGTCTCCAAAAAGGAGAGTATTCCTTACAGGGAAAAAAATAAATATTACTGTTTTTAAACATATTCCAAACCAGAAGTAATCCCATAATTACATAAAACTACATCAAATACTACTCACAGGTTATTCCAGTATAATTCAATTTCACACTTACTGCACAAAAAACTCCTTTTGAAGTGTAGTTAAAAGATATGGCACAGTAAGGAAGAAGAAACCTTTTGTTGTCTTACACAGTTTGGTATTTTGGTATTTCCCAAATACCAATTTGGGAAGTCAGAACAAACGTGTGATTGCACATATAAAGAGTTTGTGTTCATATCTTATTTTTATGACTTTACTACACTAAAAATACATTGGTTTAAAAATGTAATGGAAAGAGTAGCAAAAGTGAGCTGGTCTGCAAGAGAAATCAGACCAGGAACTAACAATAGCATCAAAACAGCAGGTGCAGAGACCTCACATACAAGGGATGCAGTCCCACTATGTCTGAGTCAGATGAGCTTTGCAGGTCTAGTGAGCACTAATCCTGCTTACAGGGCAAGGACAGCAAAGTGCAAGGCAAGGCCCAAACCAACAACATAGCTCAGACAAGGGAAAAGGCATAGCCTATAACCTGAACTTAAATGCAGTCAGTGGATAAAAGAGGGTGAGGTTAGTCAGGGTAATTAGAGCTTACTGGTGTACTCAGGGCCTTGAAAGGAAGTACATAATTGATTAATAGGTGGTGTTTGTAGTTAGGAAATATATTTAGGGAGTACTTGCTGAGTAAATCCAACTAAGCAACCAACCTGATGTGATCTTATGTAAACAGAGTCCACCCACCTACATAATTACTTTGTAGTTATTTTTATGGTTTCCAGTAAATCCCGTTCATAATAATACATCAAAGTATTTTACAGATCATCAACAATGCAACTTTAGTAAGTTACAACTGTGTTTACAAATACAGGTTACAAATGAAATTATTACCCAAAGTTGCATGTGCTCTGATCCAATTTATGAAATGTCAAAATACTATGATTCATATGTCCACAGAGAATATCTTTATCCAAGTATTGATCTAAACACCAACCAGTATTCCTTGCATACATCAGCTCAATTCATAAAACAGCAGTTTGTTACAGAGGCAAATATCTAAAGCACAAAAAAATCAATAAACTTTATGCATCAACCAATAGAAGGTGTATATGCATATATACAACTCATCCTTGCACAAGAAAAAATTCTTGCACAAGACTCATTTCCCTCTCTCTCTCTTTTTAAATACATATAGCATATGCAGCAATCTAATATTGTCAGGATTTATACTAATTATTATTTTGATTATTTTTATTATCAATACAACTTCCAGAACAGTGAAAATAGAATAGAGCGCCCTTCACACTTAGAGATTTCTGATTCAAATCTGGCCGACATCAACAGTGATCTAAATCTCTGTTGATTTTACTGAGAATTTTAGTTGTGAACCTATGCCAGAGATACACATTGTTACTCTGCCTTTTTAAACTTTGGTGAGTTACTGTGCTCATCTGTTCTCATTTTCTTATTGATAATTCTTTCATCTCCCAACTTCTATTTGTTCAATATTGTAGGCTATTTAGGCCAGAAGGTGCTTAGGACTTAAGAAAATGGTACCCTGATTTCAGCATGTAATTACTTGCTCAACTGACCAGTCAGTGTAGTTATCTAATAAAATCAGAGTGCACTCCCCACCACCACCTTAAAACAAATAAAACAAACAAGCAAAAATCAAGCCAATTATTGTAACCTGTGGTCTCTAATTCTCACTTTATTTGACTTGTTTTGGAAAAGCCATGAATCAAACAGGTGATTGAAAATGAATTCATGACCAGCAAAGAAAATAATCCTTCCATACGAAGAATGGTAATTACTGGCCAATACTATGTATATGATATTTTCCTGCTCTACCATTATGGTACTGCTGAATTTGTATAGCTATTGATCTAGAATTTTCACTGAGGCAAATTAAATCATTACCATCTATAAAAAACCTCTATGATATGTGATACAAACCATGGGATTATTTTTCCTACACACATATATAAAATATAGTAGATGTGTATTTTCTTTCTTGTGTATTTTTTACATTTACCCATATATATATAGATATTGCAAAGGTTAATCCTGAGGTTGTAAATTATACTACTATTCAGTTTTATGTTTTGTAGTTTTCTTCTGCCATCTTTGTTTCATCAGTGCTAACTTGAGAGCAGTATTGCTGATTTTGCTACTCCTGCTCCAGCCATTTGTAATTCTTACTCACAATATGATAAGCTCAGCTTTGACAGGTGTATTTAGTACACTGATGGTCCTCATACTAATAAATACACCAGGCTTCAGAGGCTGCCTTCCCTTTGGACTATTTAAAGAACCAGTCAACCATAAAAAATGACATTAACCTTTATTTTAATTTCCCCTCTCTGGTACTGCAGGAGTTTGCTGTCATGAGCTGTAGTCAGTGTAACACTTCTATGAACTGATGATACAGGAATAGCAATGGCATGATGTGGTCAGTGTCTAGTGACAGGAAACAAAGATGAACAGTTACTTCTAGTGAAAATTTCACTCTGCCTACTTGAATGTTGTAACATGTTTAACTTTTAATGATTTACATCCACTTAGGGTGACTGAGCCACTGAACAGGTGCTGTTGGGGTGGCTCTGAAGAGGCTGACAGCACCAATAATGTCATCCAGAGATAGTAGCACCCCGCTTGAATAGTATATCTGTTTTAGCCTAGTATTATGCCTAAATGATACTGTGCCATAAGTAATATGAAATGCTTTCCTTTAGTAAACAGAGATACTAATTTCTTCAAGTGAACAGTTTTACATTTTTCCTTCCACATGTCAGGCCTCTAAGGGCACCCACCACAGGCTTTGCTGCTACTGCCCAGCCCTCAGCATTCCCCCACCCTGCCTTTCCCCAGGTCACCTGTAAGACCCTACCCCACTGAGGCCACACCAGGGCTGGTCTCCAGATCCCTATGACCATACCCTGCCTTGCCATGGTCCCCACTGAGCAGGGCTTTGGAATGTCCCCAAGAGAGGTGCTCAGTGCTGAGGGGTAAGGCTGACCCAGTGTCCCCAGCTACCCTGCTCCTGGCTGGGGTAGTGAGACAGGCACTGAGTGCTAGGCCCTCCTGTGCCCTGCCGGAAGCCCCCAGCCAGCACCCTGACAGATGATAAATATTATCTTTCAGACCTTTACTGCTCTTCACTGGGCAGATATGAAACAGCAAAGGAAAAAAATGACTTTTAAAAACATACAGATCTATTGATAATGGTGATATATAAAGAGAATCTCATAAGGTCCTTCATCTAAAATGTCTGCAATTCATGCTCTTCCTACCCGTACTTGGCTTTCTTCCCCTTCATTTGGGTAGGCTACATCATTTATGTAGTTATTAATGACTTGGAGTGCTGAAACAGGCACTCATAAAATATAAGCAAAATTTCATATTAAAATCTGTTTGAAAAATATAAATAAATGCCAAAAGGATGGTAGAACTACAGAATAATCTGTTTGTTGGCTAGAATATGTGATAAATGAATATTAAGATGAAATCATTTAAAAAAATCTATATATTAAAAAAGCCCTTAATTTCAGAAGTGAAAATTCAGTGTAAAATGTAAACAAATGTAACAAATAGTTATGATGATAGTGGTAAAAAGTTATAGTTAAATATTGTGGACTTAAAAAGTATTTGCTGGAAGAAGAAATTCATGCTATCAAAGGATTTATTTGAAATCATTGTCACTTTCACAGGATAAAACATATACATGAAAAATAATAAAACAACAAAAATAACATTAACGGTAGTTGTTCTGATTTCCAAGCCTTTAGACATCAGCGCTTTAAGCGTCAAACTCTAGCAGTTTTTCATTTCTTTAGTCCCTTTTCTCAGACTTCTACCTCAGTGTTTATGCTGTTCTTTTTTCTTTCTTCTGCATTTTTATGCTTTGTCTGCAGACACACAGATTCACAGCACCCCCAGCCTATGTTTTGACCCTGCATTTACTCTATCAGCCACTAGAGAAAATGAGTTAAACCTAGTTGCTCAATTGCTGTTTAAGGCTTGCCTTGTGCATCAGCTTTTAATGATTACTCCTATATCATATTTGAATAATGGGTTTCACTGTGGCTGTGAGTAAATTCCTAGATTAGTCTCTGAATCTGAAAGCATATTTCTGTTTAAAAGAGGTAAATTTAGTTTGGCATTTTAATGAAAGCTCTCAGCATCCACCAAGTTAGAATCAGAATGGTTTAAGTTGAAAGGGGCTGTGAAGATCATCTAGTTTTTACCCCCCTGCCACGGGCAGGAATACCTTCCACTAGATTAGGTTGCTCAGGTTACCCACCTGTCCTTGAACACTTCAGAGATGGGACATCTGCATCTTTTCTGGGCAACCTGTTCATGTGATTCACCACCCTCATGGTAAAGGACTCATTCCTTATATCTAATCTAAATCTATCTTTTTTTAGTTATTACCCCTTGTCTATCACTATGCTCCCTGACAAAGAGTGCCTCTCCAGCTTTCTTGTAGGCCCTCTTTAGGTACTGGAAGGCCGCTGTAAGTTCTCCCCAGAGCCTTCTCTTCTCCAGGCTGAACAACCCCAAGCCTGTCCTCACACAGTAAGTTTGCTTGATCATCCTTGTGGCCCTACTTTGGACCTGCTCCAACAGGTCCATAGACTTGCTGGGGGCCTCACAGCTGAACACAGTAATACAGGTGAGGTCTCACAAGAGCAGAGTAGAGGGGGAGAATCATTTCCCTTGACTTGCTGGCCATACTTATTTTGATGCAGCTCAGAATACAGTTGGCTTTCTGGGCTGCAAGTGCACTTAATGAGTGTGCATTCAATCCCACTGTCCATGTGCTGACAATGGCGTTAATTAGCAACCCTGAATGAATGCCACTCTTTTACTAAAAGGGAAAGTATTAGAAGGGAATTTAGGAAACAAACAAAACAAATAATCCTCTCATATAGTTGTAATTATTTGAAAATTTGTGGTAATGAAGCAATAGAATAAAACTATGATTTGTACACTAATCAAGTTACGTTTCTCATAGTCAGGTGTGAAAGAAATGAAGGTTTCAGAGTAGTGTTGTGTCTCTTTATATGATAGTTGTTCAACTAGAATTTGAAAGAATAAGTACAATGATAACAAGTTCCCAGTTCAGCTTGGACAGACAACTTCTCACAAATATAATAGATTTTCAATAAGAATTTCCAAAGAGGTATAAATCCCATCATATCCAATTGCTCTTATCCTTTTCATTGAAATCTTTCTAACTTTCCAGAACTCAGCTCTCCAGATTTAATGTGATTTTCTAGGACAAAAGAAAGTGAACATAGCCACGTATGCTTTATACTGAGTGGAAAAAGGAACAAGAACTTCAGCTTTTCAATTTATCTCTTACTCCCTTTCCTATCCTCAAATCAAAGCAAGCTTGTTAGAAAGTTGGGTCATGGTCCTACTGTGCAGAATATGATTAGTCACAACAGCTTTATGAATCTTAAACAGACATTGGTACATAGACATTTGTAAACTAAAAATAACTCTTCCCAGGTCTCCCTGAATATATGTTACTGGATTTTTCCAGCAAATCATAAGTCATAAATCATAAGAAAAAAATACTATCGTTACAGACTTAAATACCTAACACCTGCTAAATGGATAATTCATTTTATCATGTCTGACATAACAGAATTACTAGCTGTTATTATGCCACCCTTAAAAGAGTAGCCAAGGGAGCAGCCGAGCACTGATATGCTTCAAGCTCTGTTCACTTCTTAACTACAGAAGGCCATTTTAGGCAATCTGCATATTGATTGCAGAAATACTGGCAGGTGGTTTGACTGATTCGGGTGAAAGTGTCATAACCTTCAAAAAAGGCTGTCAGACATTTTAAATAGATATTTCTTGAGTTGAGACTATCAATGATAACAAATCTTATCCTATATGTATTAAAGCTGAAGTTTAACACTAAGTATTAAATATGGAAAATAACATCAAGATAATTTAGAATTTTGCATTATTGTAATACAGTCTTCTACATAAAGCAACCATGTTTGTGATTTAACAGCTTCCCATGTCATGTTGCTATTTAGAAGATATGTTAGAGCTATTGAAGTCACACAGTTTCCATAAATGACCATTAACTAACCTGATGCAGTATTCCAGCTGAATTTAATGTACACTTTGATCTTGTTACCTGCTGTTTCCAAAAAGAGTTTTCTGTCAATGGATAGGGGCATTTGACCTTATATATTGAATTTTATATTAATATATCTTCTTTGAAAATAGATTCAACTTCTAAAAAGACATCCAGTAGGTGAAAGTAGCAATTGATAAGGGACCAAGTTCTCTTTTGTTAAGGTAAGGCAAAGAGTGCTTTTAAATTAAATCTCAACATTGTGATTCATCCTTTTTATAAAAGGTGAGAATGATAAGGATCAGCATGAAGAGATTATTTCACGAGATTTTACTGGCAATGATGCAGAGAGATGGAAGTAATTTTATAACCATTTGAGAAAGGATAGAAAAAGTTAACTTCAGCTATTTCAGACCAGACAAAACCTTTTTAGTGCAGATCTATTCTTCTCCAAGCTAAATCAGATTTGCCTTATAAAATGGTTAATATGATGTTGATCTTCTAATTCTTACTTTAAAAAAGCTCTAATTTATTATTAAGATATCTTAATAATTTATATGCTGTTTATAAAGATGTGTAAAATCTGAGGTAAACTGAGCTAAATTTTTGCTTCACAAGCTGAGTTTGTTCAGAAGAGGCTGTTGTTTTTTTACTTTAATTTGCTTTTCCTTGAGATGGAATCTGTACTTCAATAATGAACAAGCATTTCAATTTCTTGATTGTTTTTATCGTTGTTAGTTTTGTTAGTTCATTTATTTGTTTCTTAGAGAAAGACTTTGATGCTATTTTATATTTGAATTCCCTTCAGTGTTTGTTAAATGCCTCTGTTATGGCATTCCAAGGTTGAGCAGTTGATGCATCTAATTTGTTCTAAATTTTTAATGCTCAGAAGAATGCCATAGTTACAGAGGCAATTACATCTACCACCAATCCTACCAAACAAAAATTAAACTATGTCAAATAATTCTGAGTTATTTAAGTAGTTAACTTTGTGTTTGAATAGGTGTCTGAGAGATCTAGTAGTTATCAAGTTACTTCCATCCTTATGCATTCACCCCTAACACACTTCCTCTATTACAAGGTAAGTTTATTTCAATGATGAAGTTTGACACAATAGAAAATAGAAAATGTTCAAATCTTCCTAAATAGCCTGAAAACTGTAATATATCAATACTGCTCACATTTTTTTTTTTTTTTTTTTTCTGCCAAGTTCCTCTGAGCCAAAATGGATGGGAAATTACGATACTTGGCAGTCGACAAAAATATATGAAGTTGCTGTGAAGCTTTCTTAGTAAGGGGCCAGACTATGTTAAAATGCACTGTAGAATCAAGTTAAATCAATCTGTTCATTTCAATTGCATCAGTGTGACCATAGTATTTGATGAATGAACTTTTTCATGCTTAAAGTAAGCTTTAAGCATGATTACATGCTTAAAGTTTACTTAATGTATCATGAGGGTAAAGGAGAGGTGAAGAAAGGTGGAATAGAAATAGAAATAGAAAATAGTATAACTTCAGTTACTAATGTGAAGTTAAACAAAAAGATAACCAGAGAAGGGCTACGAAGCTGGTGAGGGGCCTGGAGAACAAGTCTTACGAGGAGCGGCTGAGGGAGCTGGGCTTGTTCAGCCTGGAGAAAAGGAGGCTCAGGGGTGACCTTATTGCTCTCTACAGGTACCTGAAGGGAGGCTGTAGCAAGGTGGGGGTTGGTCTGTTCTCCCACGTGCTTGGTGACAGGACGAGGGGGAATGGGCTTAAGTTGCGCCAGGGGAGTTTTAGGTTGGATGTTAGGAAGAACTTCTTTACCTAAAGGGTTGTTAGACATTGGAACGGGCTGCCCAGGGAAGTGGTGGAGTCACCATCCCTGGAGGTCTTTAAAAGACGTTTGGATGTAGAGCTTAGGGATATGGTTTAGTGGGGACTGTTAGTGTTAGGTCAGAGGTTGGACTTGATGATCTTGAGGTCTCTTCCAACCTAGAAATTCTGTGATTCTGTGATTCTGTGATAACAACAGTTTAAAACAATGACTGACAAATTCTAAGAGGAAAATAATCATGAAGCATTTTTAATACAGTGGTATGACTTCTGGTTTAGAATGTCCCTAGAGCAAGTTGGTAGACTTACTGGGGGATAAATATATAGAAATAGAAATATATAGAAATATAGAAATATAAGCATAGATAAATACTTTCTTGAACATACTTCTCTCTAAATATTCCCAAATTGCAGCAGAATTCTCAGTTACGTGGACCTTTGGGGTGGCCATTTTTATTGTGTTCAGGACAGGACCAGGAATGTGTTTTAAAAGGAGTTCCTTCTGCCAAATGACAGACTACTATATAACAACATATATTTATTCTGTTGGCAGTTGACATAAGTCTTAAAAACAATTCTATAACTGTGCTAACAAAAAGGTTGTTGTTTAGACATGTTTGTAATAAGTATGGTTCTGTATCAACTTTGGATGACTTTTGAGAGGAGAGTACACAAAGAATAAAGGAACAGATAGTGTCTGTGAGACTGCCATGTAATGCTGAGATTGTGTTTGTATGCATGGCATATTTATTTGGTTATTTGATGTGCAACATCAAGAGGCATATATAGCAAAACATTTTCATTTTTGAAAATGGTAAAATCTTGTGAAAATGTTTCCTGTTTACACTGGAAACCACATGGTGGAACAGGTTCCTTTCTGATCCTCCTATAAATAAAAATATTAGCAAAAGCTGTGTTTAGGTTCATGTACTTGTGCAGGTGGGAAACTGCATGCTGAGTGTCTGGATTGTCTGTTAGAGTCTCTTTGCTGTTTCTTTTCTGAGGTAATATGTACTTGAATCGTACTGATGTGCCACGTTAGAATAAAACTATAAAGTACCTTCCAATCCACACATCTGCAAATTTCAGGCAACCTTATTAATTTATTAATTATTTTAACAACTGTTTCAGAAACTCTCAAGGAGCCTGAGACAGTAGTTAAGAATAGTAGTTTAAGAAAAGATTTTACAGAATATTAATAATGATCTTGTAGTGGGCAGGCAGACAAACAAAAAATAGGAACTGTTCATCATTTCTCTTTTTCCTGGACATAAGGGAAGTTAATTCCTTTTGCTTGAACATGTAAGTATATTCTACTGGGGAAGAACAATGCAAGCTCTTCAGAGGATTTAGTATCTGATTTGCAGAAGAAAAATGCCAAAAACTTACTAGAGACTTAAGCAGACAGCATTGCAAAAGGAAAGAGCAGAGATACCTTTTATGTATTGTCATGCTGGACAGTGAAATATAAGTACACTCTCATATGTTCATGGAGGGACCTGGTGTTTTTCTTGCAAGAATTAATGATTCAGCTGCAAAATTTTTCATATCCAAGTTAAAAGCAAATTATTCCTTTGACAGGTCCAATTGTAGTTCCTGTAATATATTCATCAGTCTAGAACACATTAAATGAATGCTTAAATAAAGAAGATGGGCCTGATCTTGCCATGTTTTTTTAAGAGTAGAAATTCTGTCATCTTCGAAGGAGATTACTCTCCTAGTTAAGTCATGCTTAAGTTAAGGCAGCAGAATCTTGCCTTTTGTTTTAAATAGAGAATAAACAGAGTGTGGTTGCTTTGAAACAATGCTTTTTAACCCAATTACTCTTTTCAAAACATACAGAAAAAAATCTTCTATCAGAGCAGTTATTTATCTGAACCTACTTTGATTAAGAATTTGGCCTGGTAATTTTGTGCTCTCAGTGGCCACCTACTTTATGTATTGGTACAATAGACATTGAGAATAAGGAAAGATATTTTAGGGTTTTTAAAACAGACCAGAAGAGCTGCAAAATGTGTAAGTGCATAGAATTATTAGTTTTGATAAAATCAAAGACTGAAGTCCAAATATAAATCTACTCTTATAGGCAGAATGGGATCAGAATCTTGAGATTTGAAGTAAGTCTGCTTACTTAAAAATGCTTCTTTCTCTGGTTTTGGATGTACTTGATGTTTAATGTATACATTTATGATACATAGCTCTTCGTGTACTCTGACATATGAGTATACTGTGGTGTTAACAGATTCAAACCTGAAAAACAACAGTGCAAGCTGACATTTGGGTAGATTTACTACAAGTCCTCTGTTGCAATTTGTCCCCATTTTCCTCTTAGCTCAATAAACACTGACACTTCCTGCTGCCGTAACACTTCAGGGCTAACCAAAAATTAAACATATTATTGAGAACATCATCCAAATGCCTACTGAACACTGACAGGCATGGGGCTTTAACCAAGGTTGGTTCTATGATTCTATGATTTACTTACATATCTTCAGCACAGTTGCAGTGACTGCATCTTTTTTTTGTTGTTGTTGTTCTCCTGTAGTACCCAAATGAAAAACTGCAGTCCTAAGGCTTACTAAAGAAAGTTTGATAATACGTTCTGGATCTGACTGGAAATGTATAATCCAAGTCTGAGTCTTTACTCCATTTCTTTATTAGAAGCTTTAATTAGATTTGTTTTCTGGATGAATAGAAATAATTTAAAAAGATAGATCACTATATATTGTTTTTGCTCTTCTCTCTTTCCATACTCCATGGGCTATTTATGGAAACACCTCTTGCTGGAAAAGAAAAATAACTGTATGTTATTATATGCTATGTTTAGAACAGTTGACAACTCAAAAATTAGTCATAGATTGGAAATAGGCACATGGTATCTACAGGTTGGTAGGAGTAATATATTGAACTGATAGATGACGTATGAGATGCTTTTGGAATAATTTTCTCCATCACACAGAGGACAATATTTACATCCATGCCTTATGTACTAGCAAATGCACAAATTAACATGGACATGGACAGGTACACCTTGTCCAAACCTTGCACTACGTTTTCTATTCAAGTAAAGTTAGAAGATGCTTAAAATTTTATGAGGAAAATCATGATAAAACAGGTATCTACAATGGGCTATTAACTAAGTAGTTATCAGGTTATTCTTGTTTCTCATTAAAAACCTTTGAAATTTGTTCATCAGATTGTTTACTCTCATCACAATGAAAATTGTTAGTGCTTTATTTACTATGATTTATTGAGATGCCAATGACAATTTTTGAGTTTATAAAGGAAGAGCATGATTAGATAAATTCGGAAGTTATCTATTACTTAGTCATTGTTTGAACTGAATCTGTATGGTAGCTCCTCTAAGGTATGTTGCATTTCATTTAACTGTTTGTTTGACTTAGGAAAAAAAAATAAAAATAAAAAATGCATATGCAGAAACTATAAATGGTTTATATATGTGAGTCATCAAATGAAGCTAGCAGATAGGTTGAAAGAAAATGAAAGGAAATCAGTCTTTTTAGCTTGTGGAATTCCTTGCAGAACATTCTAAACAGTAATAGGTTCTATAGGTTGAAAATAAGACTAGACAAATTAATAGGAGAAAAGTCCACCCTGTGCTCTAAGTGGTTACAAACTAGGGGATCATTTAGGTGAAATATTATATTTTCACACCCTAGGTATTTTTTTCTGTTTTCTAGACCTCACTTTTGATGGTTGTAAGAAACAGAATACTGGACTGATCCACTATGGCCGTGTTTTTTGTTTGTTTGTTTGTTTGTTTGTTTGTTTCCTTTTTTAATTAGATAGCATAATTTTCCTACCCCTTTTCTCTCTACATGTGTGCCAAGAAAGTTTTCCAATGTATGAAACATGTATCTAGCAAATAATTTCTTTTGTCTATATTTCATTCATAATCTTTCCACCAAAGTGTTATTTAATAGATTGTTTCTCCAAACATTTAAGAATCTAAGTGCAAGGGAACACAACAGAAAACAACTTTAAATAAATAAGCCTTGCTTTGTTTGAATAGGAATCTCTTTTTTCCCTAAGACCCTATAGAAGAAAAAAAAAAGTCTACCTAATGAACAACATTGTAATCAAACTGGAGCTTGCCTAATCAAGTGAGAAGCTGATTTCATAGATCTAAAACCTGATCATCAGATTTCATTTGTAATTAGGAAGTCATATCTTGAATGTTGCCCTTGAGCTTTCCTATAATAGAATGACATAGAGAGATGTGCTTTCTAAAGTTATACTGTATAGACCATGCAAGAAGATGATCTGGGGAGATATTTTTGCCTGTTAAATGGGACAGCTGTTCCACAAATCTTAAACAAAAGACAGTGTAAAACTGATATATCACTGAATATAGAATTCTGAAATGTTTATGAAATATAAAAGAATATCTAAATTTGATGGAAACTTACTCATTTCAGATGCCTCAAGTTGACTGTTCCCTCTACAGTATTATTTTACAGTGATGATTGATTTTTATTTTTCCCTAGTATAAAGATATTGTGTCCTCCATTTTAACACCACCCCACACAGTCTTCCTGTTACTCTTTGCCTACATGTGTATATGATCAATAATATGATATCCATGATATAATTCAATGTAGTAAATAACTTGTCAGTCTTTCATTTGGAACAATTGCATCCAAAACCAGGAAGACTGGAAACTTAATGTCTTTGTATCTATAACCATACCTTTTAGTTATTTCAGGCTTATTCATGTGTATACTTGAGTATCTCTTGTAATCTTTCTAATGAAGCATATACACAGCCCCCACCATTTGTAAAAAAATAAAAATGCATGGCTTTCCTTTTGAAGAACTTTTTATTCTTCCAGTGCAGCTCACATGCCCAAGGCTATTTGCTGCCTTTACAGTAAGGTATCAAACTGTGGCACACTAGAGGATTAAGCTGGCACATCTGCAGTTAAGCATTCTGAATAAGCAATGTGTTCATGCCTGTCTGCTACTAGCTGCCAGAGCAAGGAAACAAACATTGCACTCATCCTTCTCTGGATCTCCACTCCAACTTTTCTCTTTCCCTGTTTTGAAAACACTCTCCACTCAGAAATAAGTAAATTACTGTTGATTTAAGAGTAGGATAAAGCAATTTAAAGTGTTCGGCTCAGCAGTTATGATTTTAATTCTGCTCCATTTGATACATGTGCCCCAAGATTTACTAACACAACTCTAAGCCTCAAAGGAAGACTCCATTCAATACATTTCATCAAATTAATTACCTAAACCATGCTAAGCATTCTTAATTTTAGCATATAACAGACTATTTAGTGCCTTTGAAATGGGGGTACAAATTATTTCTTACATGAAGTTAGATGATCTTTGGCTTTAATAAAACTCAAAACCAAAAAGCAAAACATTGGCCCTTTGAGAAGTGGTTAAATTCAATTTGGATTTGACTGTTCAGAATTTTATTTTATAAAAGTTCAAGCAACTTAAACCACCACTTGAATTTCTTGCAAATATTTGAATACAATTTAGAGCAGAACCTTTCCTTGTCTAGCCCAGCAATATGTGAGTTCTATTTTGCTCTTACAGTAAAGATACTAGGGCTTACATAGCTTCATAAGATGTTTTTACACACTCTTTTTTCTTCTCTTCCCATTCTTCAGCAATCCACTTACATCCAATCACCCAGTTTCATACAATACATAGCTAGCTAGAGATCTTAAAGAGACAGATGTGAATACAGGGCATTTATTTTCTTTTTGAAATAGCTAAACCATTTTATATACTCTGCAGATTATGAAACTGTTCCTTCTACATTGGCAAAACTGCTAAATGTTTTTTCATCCTCATCTAGCTTGCAAATAAAAATTTTAATAGTTGGTGAGGCGCACACTACTATTTGAGGTCACAAATAATTTGCTTCCTGTGAAAATAAAAACTGAAACTTTCCAGACTACCTCAGATCAGTAGACTTGGAGATGCACAGAGAGCTTTGAAAGATAGAATTTCATTCTTCAAGCATGATCACATAAACAGAAATTGATAGTTTTGCACTGTTTAAAAACTCTAAGTAACTTTTTTTTTTTTTTAATACTATTTTCACAAAAAATCATGCTTAATTTATTTTCAGTATTTATTATAATTTATTTCCAACCTTAATGATTCTATGATTCGATGACTGGTCTTTGTGACATAGAGATCTTGTCATGATTTAAAGCAGGTTATATACTCTGACACAGAATCAGCAATTCAAAAATAAAATGTTTGAATTTTGTATTTTCTGTGCCTGAAATTGTTGTTCTGTAAGAGGGTGAAAATCCATCTTTCTGTATTTTAGTACTCCCTATGAAGGCATTTCAAAATAAAATCAAGTTCTTTATTTCAGACACCCAATTGTGAAATTTAGATTTTGAAAACTCGATTTCCTCATTATACTGAGTGGATAGACAGAGCAAAGGAAGTGCAGCAGAAAACAGTCTATGCCTGTTGTATATTTAAAAAGCTTGTGTGTATGAATAATATAGACTATTTTTTATTTTTTTGAGTTTCATTTGACTCGTTTTCATTAACTGATGACAAATGAGAGACATGATTCATTCAGTTTCAATGGTGCCTTTAGGTATTTTCCCTTTCTCAAGAGTACTTCGAAGTTTTAGTCATTGTTACGGAATGTGAAATTGCCATAGCTTCTGCAAAGCCAGAATAATTGCTTTTTTTTTTTTCCTTTTTTTTTTTTTTTTTCCCCCGAATGCTTTTTTATCGCTATTTCTAGCATCATATTTGTAGAACATAGTATACCTTTTATAAAAGAACACTTCCTAAAATTTGACTAACATGTCCAATCATCCACCAACAATGAATACTAAATAATTAAACTCAAGGCTCTCAATTTATGTAAAACCTGAAAAAGAACACTTTTTGTTTGCTCTCTTTTTTGTTATTGTTAATTTGTTCGTTTGACGGTAGCATACATCCTTTTCCTGTGGAGAAGTGATTAGTTAAACTCTAGAGAAGACACACTCAAATCATCTCCTCTCCTCTTAAATAACTGCATCCTATGTGCTAACATCATGTAAAAATTCTTCACTTTATCCCAGTTGTGTTGAGGAGATTGGTGCTGGAAGAGGAGCACACATCTGTATAAATAAACATATTGGTTGTTGCATAGAGGAGGTCTAAAATCCTTTGAGATAACTATCATAACTCTTCGGCCTAATTAAGATGTCATCCTTGTCAAAAATATGATGTCTGCATTTTTCCCATCCTTCAGTCTATCTAAAAAAAAAAAAAGCAAGGAAAATAAAATTGCAGATGGAAATTCAGCAGTTAATACTCCCCCAGACCACATAGAACTGTTGGCAAAATGTCCTTGACATAGAAACAGTTTGGAATTTTCTTCAAGAGAAATAGATCCATGTTTTTTTAACCACTCAGTGACTTGCATAATAATAAAGCATTTGGATTCTCTCTATCTATAGCCCCCTGTTTCAGAGATGATACATGTCAACTTAATAGTGAAAATAAAGCAAACAATAGAAAGTTTAAAAAATGATCCTTTTTCATTGACCTCTGCAGATACAGTGCTTGAATTGCTCAAATCTCACAACTGACCCCACAGAACTGTGCTGCTGAAGAGCTGCTATCAACTGAGCTCTAAAATAGCCACTTAAACAAAAATATTTTGGGTCATATTTCTATTATAGCTAATGGTTTGGATCTTCCATCTTACAGATCTTCAGTTCAGGTAAATTGTTTTATCTTGCTTGACTTCTGTGAATTTTAGGAGGTGAATTTTAAGCAAATTGAGAATCCATCCTTTTGGTGTCAAGATGCCTTAAATGTGGCATGTGAAAGATTAATATTTGTAAATTATATTTATTGTTGCTGATGTGTTTTAATCCTATCAATTTCATGGTGAGTGTAGTATCATGTGGAAATTAATTCCACAGGTTATTTATTCATTGTTGCAAAGACACTTACTTTATTTTTTAATGTTTCCTTTTTTTTTCCTACATTACATATCTCCATGCTTTTTTAACTTCATGTGTAGTAAATGTGATAAAAAGCATATTTTCCCTAAACAGTATTTATACATATATTTTTTCCATGAGTTCTTTTTCTCTCAGTTAATTCCTCTTTTGACTAAACAAAATATAAATTCAGTGGATCATTGAGCAGTTTTGTTTCACATGATTTTCCCAATGTGTCCTCAAAAATCCTCCTGCCCCTCCTGAAATTAAATATATGCCAATTAAATGTAAGAACATGCCATGTGTTTATATAACTTAATTAAAATACCCCAACAGTCAAGACTTCCCAGTCTTTCTGAATCATGATATTCCTTCTTTTTGGTCTTCCCTTACCATCAGTGCTTTGTGCTGAGCAGAATGTTTATTGAACTTGCACAGTGAAGGATTTTTGTTTCCTTGGATTGTCACAATGGTGAGAGATGTTCACCTTTTTAAAAATACCTGGAAAGCAATAATGAAATTACTGGAAAGCTTGATGAATGTTTGAGTGTTTTTTGTGACAGACCAAAGTTAATAAACTAAAGTTCTTTTTTTCTATCACCTTTGACAAACACATTCAGTCTGGTTGCTAGTCTTAGAGTAGTTGCTCAGCCTTGTAGTCTCAGAAATGGATGTTCTATCAAAGCTAAGGTGAATTAGTAAAAATTTGACACATTAATATTTCCAAATACTGATTTCAGAAGTGATATAGGAAGTTCAAAATTCTGAATAAAGAATGGGAGGATTGTTTCTTTTCTGTAATCTATAAAAACAGTAGAGAGTTTTCTTAAAAGCATTGTGTCATCAGTTTATGGACAGTAGCAGCATAATCTGTTTATGAGCTGGAGGTATTTTTATGGCTTGATGGCAAAGTTTCCAAGTAGAAAGCCAATAAATTTCCAAGAAGATCCATTAGCTATTCCTACTCTACTGGAGTGTTTCTCTTAATGTTTCTGCTCACTTCTCAACAATATCTAGTATCACTTTTATTTTACCTGCATCTGAGCTAGTTAGCCTGGGATATGCTATAAACTATACCTTTTTAAGGAAAGAAAGGCAACGTAAAATCTGTTATAGCAAGCAAGATGTCTGAGGTTAAGTAGAGGGGACAAGGAATCAGATTTAGATGGTCTTCAAACTTGTTTTTTTGATGATGATACTTCGTAAACTATTTTCAGATTGAAGACATTTTAGTACTTTCCCATTTAAGTTCCATGCCCGTTCTTTTCCCATTCTTAAGTTCCATAAGAATGAAAATCTGACAGCTAGATGTCTCCAGCAGCCAAAATTGAACATAATCTCTGCCTTAAAATGATGCAATCTCTAATCTTTTTATGAGACTGACAAATAATTATTCATAAATCTCTGAGTTAATTGATCACAAATCCTCTGACCTTATAGCTTTCTCTCCTCTTAATTATTATATTAATTTAAGATATGTTCAAAGTATCATAATATAGCAAAAAGAAGCTTCAAATTTTTCATTCCTTGAACCCTAAAAAGGTGTTTAAAATAATAGATACCATCATGAGAGTCTCTATTGAGAGATGGGTTACGGACAGTAAGTTAAACCAATATTATCAAAAGTTTAGGTGGGACTTTAAGATTATCTCACCAGCTGTGCCAGTAAATCATTGTAAGACTTAAAGAAGTTCTTTGGCTTACAGTCCGCCTCACCGATTTTTAGGTGTCTCAGAATTAAACTTGTAGTGCAAGTGGGTCTCTAGCCTTTCTTTGTAATCAGTGATAATACGTGGTTACAACCTATGGGCAATTCATACAGCTTTTTTAAAAATATAAATAAATATTAAATTTATTTAATAAATTTAAATAAGGGAAGGCTGAAACCCGCACTGTAGTTTCCTGTTTCTCTCCTTTGTATACAAGGAAAATGTGTTGATTAGACACCCTAAAGTTATGTCATATGGTACGCTAATCCTCCTCATGAACAGATAATGCCTCTATTTTCATCCTTCAAAACAGAAGCAAAATTAAGCACAGGCAAGTTTAGTATTCGCTACCAAAATATTTGAAGGTGACAATGTAAAAGTGCATTATGAATTCCAAAGCCTTCAGCCTTTCTTTGTGACAGGAACTGAAGTACTCATCTTTTTCTTAATCTGCGTTGTGATATCAGCTGCACTTTGTGTTTTCTATACTTTAGAATCTAATTACCAACACTTCTAGTGAAAAAGACATAGGACACTCATAGATGATGACAACATTAAAGATTACTTCTATATCCAAATGATGTTTGGAAACCCTTTATCTTTGCAGTTACTTTAACCTCTTCCCCTGCTGAAATGAGCCATTTTAAGTTTTTACTACTTCTATTTCTTTGGTCTGAAGATACCAAACTGTTTTGTGCAGGTAAATGTAATTTAAAGGAGCAAAAGATATGTTACTTCCTGCAACTGTTGGAAGTTAGTCCACATCCGTACCCAGAATCGATAACTATGCTTATCTATTCCTCTTTCTAAAGGCTTCTTTATTTATAGGTATTAAAATTGAGGCAGTAGGTTTAAAAGGCTCTGAAACTCAAACTTAATTAAAGCATCTGTTTATCACTAAACGTAACAAGCCATAAATTATATAGATGTTTCAGTTTATTTTGCTCTACAAACATGTCACTTTGATCGATGTGAATTTGACTTCTCTTGTGTACAGGAACAGTCTTGAAAATGACAGCTCACCTTTCTTTTTTTTTTTTTTTTTTTTTTTTTTTTTTTTTTTTCCTACAACAGTAGGAAAAGTTGATGAATAATTGTCAGACATGATTGACTAGGGGAGATTTTCAAAGGCACAGGTGCCCAGTCCATTTTAGCTATTGGTATAATGTAGCTGCCTGGCTCCTGTTAGTGTCTTTGAAAGTTTCCAGCCTAGGAAAAGGATCAAAGATCTTAGGAGGAGATAGCTGAAACAGAGATGAACTCCACATCTTTAAGAGGGGCTGAAATTTATGGAAAATAAAAATAACTACACAGTCATTTTATCAGTTAGAAATTCAGGTAAAAGAATTTGGAATTTGTCTTGGAATTCCCAAAAGGATATAATAATTTAGGGATGGAAGAGATGTCTTATGAGGGAAAATATTTAGGACTTGAATCAGGATAGAGATGAGTTAATTTAAAAAGTCTATTCACGTTTGCTAACTTTAAATTAGACCTTGATAAAATTGAGTAAGCTAAATAAAACCTAAGAAACCATAACCACATCCTGAAAAGGACAGAAGTAAATGGCTTATACTTTGTTAGGTATTTTTAGAACAATCTGGTATGAAGAATGATTTTTTTTTTTTCTTCAAATTTTAAAAGATAAACTAGTGCAACAGTATAAAAGAAAAGAACTGATGAAAGGATCGGTATTAAAATATCCACACAAACAAGATGGTGTCTTTGGTATCTGATGGAAAATTAAAACATTCTTTCTTTCCTTTAAAATTTTTAAGCACTTTTTATAAAAACACATTGGAGAAAAAAAAAAAAAAAAAGATATAAAAAATCTAAATGCTCCCACAGGATAGCTAAAAATGTTCCAAGTAGAAATCTTTACGTAAAAGAATACAAATATATGTTTGTGTATATTTATATATATATATATATCACTCTCTTTAAATAACAGAATGAATTGACCTATTCAAAGAGGTCTGTAAGAATGACAAAGACATGAGAGCTTCCTTGTAAAAAGCTAAAAAGCACATGCAGGGACCTGTTTGCCTCCCTGGGTCTGGATCTATATTTCACTACTTAGTCAATATTGTGCAAAATGTTCTGGAATTCTAACTAACATTTTTGTATCAGATTAAATAGTGTAAGGATCACTGAAACATTTTTCTGAACAAATATTTCAGGTATTATGGGTATCGAGAGGGAATTTTTTATATTCTTTTTTTAGTGGGAGTTGAGTATTTCAGTTCCTTTAAGATCATCTTAATATTTTTATTGTATTAATATTATATATGACTTGTGGAGACTCAGTCTATATTATTCTAGAATAATATAACTTCCTTCTGCTGTAAGTGTTGAATAAATAGATTGTACTGCAAATATATATATTTATATATATATTATATATATAAAACAGGGTTGTGGACACTGCAACTTTCATGAAACCTGTGAAGGGGCAAGTGGGAATATAGTGAGAGCCCTGGAATGGTCACTTTCATATCCTGTTTACCAGTTGTTTTCCCTCTTTCCCTCCTTGCCTTTGGAAGTCTCAGGCCTCAACACATTTGGAGTTAATACAACAGACTAATAGATTGACGAGTGTCAGGAAATGTAGGAACACTTCATAAATTAGTATCTTGCTGGCTGAATGTGGTGAATACAGTGCTCATTTAATTCCAAGAGTTTATTGTTGTTTTCTTTTTCCTCTTCAACTGTGTTTTGAAAGTTTCAGCCGATCAGCCAAAACAGAAACAGTTCCAGGAGACCTAGCTGTCCGTGCATTCATTGTGAATAGAGACAAAGTGGAAAAAGAATCCATTGGCTGAGAACTATTTGAATGTCAGTGTGAATGTTACGAAAGAATAGATAAGTCTACAGAATTTGAGTCATGTTTCTTATTTAGGAACATGAGTACTATGCTGCTTTAAAGCATTCTGGGTCTAAAGCATCCTTAAAGAAGGAATAAGGTTTTGATTAGATACTTTGAAAAGGATGCCCATACTTCAGAGGTAATTCTGGTAGCCATAAAAATACTTATTTTTTTCTACTTAGAAAAGATAGGAAATGGGGAAATAAATTTCTATTGAACTGTTAATTCTTTTATTATTTTCTTGCAATTCATACCAACATTTAAAATTTAATCTCTACTTTTTTTTTTTCTTTTTCTTTGCTGTCTAGTTAGACATGTGACCCAAATCTGTTTATTCATTAGAATCACTCACAGTTTTCCAATTTATACAGTTTACTCTGGCAATTAAGTGATAGATTTTCAGTTCTGCTTCTTACATCGGATGTCATCAGACATGATCCATAACACAGAAGAGGAAATATGTAGTATAGATTTAAGTACATATTTAAATGTATAAAGAAAATTTTACTATCTAAATATTTTACAACTCAATAAAATTTAAATGCTTATTCCACTGTTTTTGATATTATACTTAAATGAAGACTAGTTACATTAACATAAGATCCAAATATTCTTGGTTTTAGTACTGGTAACTGTATTGCTGCTTGAAAGCTTTTAAAATTCCCGGTGGTGTACTTTTGGGTGAATTTGTCTTTCTCTTTCTGGTGATCATGAAATATTTCTTCCCTTATAGCTCAGGTGGATTGTGAATTCTGGGAAATTTGCAGAATTTGGGGCTTTTCTGAGTGTGTTCAGTATTGGATAAAGTTTGTTAGGAAACTGGATTTGTGATGTGATACTGAGTTAGGAAAACGGTTCTCTATTCTATTTCTATTAACTATTCTGTTTTTATTAACTACTGAGGTATTTTGAGAGCTGTGTGCACAGTGGAGAGTTTGATTTTATTCATAATAAAGATGTGATAAACTTTTTTTTCCCACTCTTTCAAGATTAAAGCAAGTATTCAAAGTACGATAAGTGATCCACAATTTGCTTTTCAGCAGCATAAATCTCTTACCTTTATTATTTTCATTGTGATAGCACATCAAGGCTCTTACTAGTTCAGAACACCAACTAGGTGCTATACATGCATGACATCTTAGTGGTTTCTATACTGTGGTTGTTATAGTCCAAATAAGCACTATAAAGTAGAATAGCATAAAACTTTGAAAAGATAAATGAGAAAGCTAAACATGGGCTCAGGCTTTTGTAACTACCATACCAATGCCTTCATTGCTAAACCAGGCTGTCTCACCTGGCCCAGCCTAAACATTTACTCTAAATTGAAATAATGTTTATTTAGAATTGTTTGACATGCTTCCATTTCTAAATTATTTTTTTCAAATAATATAAAACTCAACCAAATGGAGGAGAGGGAAGAAGAGGGAGAAATGGAAAACAAAACAAGAACAAACAACAGTCTCTAGGCTTTGTTGCACCTGGGCCAGTCAATGATAATAGTGTGTGAATCAGCAGTACATCCGGATGAATTTTATACCGTCATTTTGTCCAATTATTTAAAGCACCTTAAGTTCAGGACTTTACATAAAAAGGACTGACAAACATAACACATCCCTTTTGTTTTTAAACAGTAGGCAGTCACTTGGTGTAAGCAATTGTGTGAGGCTTACAAAAGAGGAAGGTTTGTTAGGGTAGATGGGTGAATTGCACAGATCCTTTTTTATGCAACTAATCAAACTTTGTCTTAAAGTTGTTTGTTTGTTACAGTTTTGCTGAGGCTGACATCTGTTAGTGAAAATTCTTATGTTTATGACATAACACATCTGCTTCGCAAACAGCAAAGATCTGAAGATGCTGTTGAGCTGAAATGGGGAAATTGGTTTGCATATACCAATAGCCCCTCATGCTTACCTTACCCCACTATGAACTGTAGCCCAAATATCAAGCTAGCTCTGTTTAGAAACAGAGTGAAAAACAAACAAAAAAGTCCTCCAATTTACTTTTATTTCCTTCTATTCCCACAATGTCAGTGTGATTCTGCAGGTCTGAAACATTAGGTGAAACTCTAGAAAAGGCTTATCTTAAACTAACCCAAAACTTCTGATGATTTTGAAATTACTGAGAGATATGTAAGAACAGAGATTTCTTACCTTGCTGGGGTCTATCTAGCCAGTAGAACTCAAAGAAAACAGGAAATCATTTTCTCACATGAAATGAAAGATAACACATCAACCAAACCATCCAAACTTTTGAATATTTCAGCTACACCCACATAAAGGCATGAACAACTGCTGCACCTCATCTGATCTTTCCCTCTCATCTTCATTTACATTAGATTCTGGTTCACTAGCTTTTGATTGCAATTACCTGGTAGAATTTAACACTTCTGGCTTTAATTTCTATATTATTTTCTCAGTAAACGTCTGCCTTTTTTCTTTACTATTGTCTGATACCTTGTCTTCAGGGATTGGTACTGGGACAGGTACTATTTAACATTTTTGTCAGTGACATGGACTGTGGGATCGAGTGCACCCTCAGCAGGCTTGCTTATGACACCAAGCTGTGTGGTGCAGTGGACACGCTGGAGGGAAGGAATGCCATCCAGAGGGGCATGGACAGCCTTGAGAGGTGGGCCTGTGCGAACCTCATGAAGTTCAACAAGGCCAAGCAGATGCAGGCCAAGTCCTGCATCTGGGTTGAGGCAATCTCAAGCACAAATACAGGCTGGACAGGGAATTGAGAGTAGCCCTGAGGAGAAGGACCGGGGCGGTTGGTTGATGGAAAACTCAGTATGAACTGGCAATGTGCACTTGCAGCCCAGGAAGACAACTGTATTCTAGGCTGCATCAAAAGAAACATGGCCAGCAGGCCAAGGGAGGTGATTCTCTCCCTCTACTGTGCTGTCGTGAGACCCTACCTGGAGTACTGCATTCAGCTCTGGAGCCCTGAGCACAAGAAGGACACCAATGTCACCCACTAAATCATGTCCCTAAGCAACACATCCAACCTTTCCTTAAACATCCCCAGGGACAGTGACTCCACCACCTCCCTGGGCAGCCTGTTCCAATTCAAGTGCATTGCTGTCTCTCTCTTCTAAATCAAAATCCCATGGAACTTCAAAGAACTCCAGATAAGTTCTGTATTACACACTAAACCCTCCATGAGTAGAATATCTAGAGGAACCTGGTTAGAGTCCTGGACCCTAACACACAGTCTGCAGTGCTGTGTGTATCACGTGTGCATCCATGTGAGCTCCAGACTTGCAGAGTGTATTTTTTCTGTCATTTTATCAGAAAACCCTGCGTTCCCACTTGGCCCTGCGTCTTCCTCCCTGCTTGTTGCTTAGTTCTGTAAGGTAATAATACAGTGGGTTCTTTTTGTTTGTTTAATGAAAAATGCCTCACAAAGTACACTTGCTTTGTGTTATCTTCAATGGCTGCACAAAAGAAACGGCATGTTTCATAGCTAAGGATGTTCAACCTTGGCTCTTCATTTTCTGTGACCCCCTAATGATGAGGTCTAAGTCAGCCTCTTATCCAGGGAAATAAAATCAAAGAAAGCTGATGAACAAGTTTAATATCTTCACTCTGATGGACACCAGTGTTTGCATAGTGAAAAAAAAAAAAAAAAAAGTCAGAAGTAATAGGGTGAAATTAAAGGCTGACTAATCTTTCATTGAAACTATTGTTAGCACTAGCATTCATTTGAAAATGAACAGCACACAATGGTAGGCCCAGACTCTGAAGGCCATTTCAGAATTTACTTCTTTTGGCATTCCAAAGGAGATGAGCACTTGAATACTCAAAATGTTTGAGTTTCATGTGATAAATCTGTTTTTGCTCACGTGCTTTTCCTGTATCCTACTTAGAAACTAGCAAAGGGAGATTTTCCTCCATGGATTAAAAGTAGATCATCAGGACTTTGGAGGTTATGGGGAAAAAGTTCACAGGGGTTCTGAAAATCACTGATTAAAGTCATAGAATTCAAATGAGGACATCTGAATTTAAAAGAAACTGCATCTTGCTCTAAGAGTCCTTGAATCACAGATTGATAGCATCTGGTGTATCACTGTGGGTATCAATATATGCTTGTCCTGTTTTTACAGTCTTACGAAAACATCTCGTATTGTCCATTTTAAGAGACAAATCTAGAATTATCTTTGCCCTGAATAGTGCACTCATTCATCTGCCCTAATGTTTTTTTACGAGGCACAGTAAAAAGTACTCTTAACTATTGCAAAGATGTCTCCTTTGACATATAGTGGTGGAGGTTCGGGGCATCTTGATGGGGGGCAGAGGGGGGGTCATTGTTCCAACTGCCTGAGCTTACAGGGTGGAACCCGCAGACTCAGCAGGCTTTTATCCCTCTCCCTTCTCTGCTTCCTCTGTATCTATTAGTAAGTGTATAAAAAAATCTTCAAACAGCACTGCATAAACTGATTTATCTGCCCTGGGGGCATGGTAGTTGTGTATTTAATTCCTAGAAATCTGTAGTTGACCTGCTACCATTAAGAAGAGGCAGTGGAGAAGTGGGAAAGTGGATGGCAAAGAGTTGCCTCCAGTCACTTTTTCATCCATTTCCTCTAAATGTTTTGACTTTGCAAAAAAATATTTGATTATAAATCTGTGCTATTTATATGCAGAACCTAAACATGCCAATAATAAATATCTGTCTGTGAAAACAGTAGATGACCCCTTATTACAAATACCATGTGAAGGGTACTTAGTTTTACAGATGATTTGTTAGGTGAGAAGATAAAAGCACTGCATGGAATTCTTTGGTTATTTGAATTTGCAACAATACATAGAAAGCCATATGGTTGTTATTGTAGGGGGAGGTGGAAGAGTTTGGTATCTATTTGAATTCCTAATGGATTTTAGTATAAACTAGCCTGGGTCTACTGAAATAAGACTATGTGAGCCCATAAGTATGTGGCCCAAAATTTAATTACTGCTTTTCACTTGGCATGTGTTTGATCTGAATGATCACTGCTACCACACCAAATTACTATGGGGTGGTTACTGAAAAAAAAAAATAAAAAAATAAAAAAAAAAATTATGACATATTCTCCAGTTCCTAGATAATTAATACCGGTGTACAATTTTTAAATGATCATTTAGGAATGTAGCTCATGCTGCCATGGCACATAAATTGAATTGGAACATTCATTCTCTGACCTTGCTTGCTGTCTTTAAATGTGTTAATAGCTTTCAGACTGAAAAGAGGAAAACTGGACAATTACAGGATGTTGAAATTAAGAAAATAATTATGACAACTGTATCTCAGGACAAAAAATAAAATAAAATAATCTATTATCTAGATTTTCCTAACCTTTTCTTATAAATATTTTATTTTTTGAAGAATTGTCAGCTGCTTCTCAGGAAAATATACCAAATTCAACTACATCTCAAAATTGCTATAAAAGAAATAGCAAAGACACAGAGACTGGCAACAAGCAGTTACAAGGTGATACTAATGACAAGGAGAGACTGAATTGATTAAGATTTGTCACCATGGAACAGAAGAATATGAAAAATGATATGATAGAGACATATAAAAAGAAGAAGGTGTAGATAAGACTTTCTCACAATTGAAATATCAGGGAGCATGGGTTGATAGCAAATATAAGGTAATAGAAATATTTTTTTTTCACATAAATGTATACCTAAACTGTGGAACTCACTGCCAGAATATTGCAGATCTCTTGCATTACTAATATATTTTTTTAAATTGATAAACTAATGAAAAACGCACCTAAATAGAATGATCCAGGTGCAATTTCCCTATACAGAAACTCTCTAAAAATTATAATCTCTACATAGTAGGAGTTTATGCCAGGGAAGGAATAGTCCATATTCACGTTATTTCTAATGTCCTTTGTTTGTCCTCATGTTATTTCTAATGTTCTTGGGTCACCCACCAGCACCAGTGGAAGACAGTGTTCCAGGATGAATATATCTTTAGTTTGATCCTGTGTTCCTCTGTTCTTCCGCAGACTGGGGTTTGAATTCTACCCCCTTAGAAGTCTGCATGTATGGATATGCAGGGAGGTGATCACACCTGTACAAAGCTTGGACCTGCCAGCTTTCACTTGAAATATGGAATATTGATAAAGAACAAGAACATTCAGGAAAAACAAACAAACAAACAAACAAACAACTCTTCTGCTAATCAGAGGTGTCTCAGTTTCTTTGTATTCACACTAAGCTTACAAATGATATAATATGATTTTCAGGGATTATTGGTGCTTTGAACCTGTCTAAGTCAAAAATAGAACTGTTGGAGGTTTGGGTACCCTGAAAGTCACATCATTTTGTTTGGAAATTGAAAGGTGTATGCACTTGGTTTGATTTTGTACACAGACACTTAAAAATATTTTACCTGCTAGCTAAAGGTGGCAGAGCAAATATACCTTTGGGAGAAGGCAAACCTGGAGGGATTAAGAAGATCGTAAGTATCCCCAAACACATAAATTTTGGAACTCCACTGTGGAGGTGGATTGTGATACTGTCTACATATACAGCATTTGCACAAAATTCTGGTCAGGCATTACCAGGCTTTTTGGTTAGCAGTGAACTGTTGCCACTTGCCTATCTTGACAAATTGGTTTATATGAAATATAGCTCTTTTAATGTACAGCGTCAGGGTCTTGCATAGTCAAGGCAATCATTATTTACACAGAAACACTTAAGATTTTTTTCCTTGAGGGGGGAGACATCCTTCACTGCAGCTCCAACAAAATAGGCTAATCGGGGGCAGGTTTCATGTCTGTCTGCCAAGTCAGGAACAGAGCCAGCAAGTATACCACATACCTCACATGCATTCAAGTGTGCACCTGGTGTTAGTTAATTGGGTGAAGAGTTTTTGCCTCTGGGTGGAAAAGATTTAGTGACAGAAGGTTTTTCTATTCTCCCACCATCACCCTATGCAATGAGAAGAGAACATGAGTGACTGGCCTGTTTTGCAAGAATATCTGGGTCAGAACCTGGGAATGTTCAAGGTTAAAAGGGGAATTATTTGATTTTCAAAAGATAAATAAGCAAGTACTAGGATACGTAAAGGATAAATATCATTTCTCTCCTGAATAAACCATAAGTCCTCACTGGAAGGGGAGTGGAGGGTGGAGGAAGAAGGTTCATTATTGCTGATTTTTCCAGCAAGGTGTTTGGAGGTGGGTGAAGCACAGCTGGTTTCTCTTCCCACTGTGTGTGTCTACACAGTGCAGATAGGCACAGCTACCAGAAAACAGCACACTGATGGCTGGCAGGGATAATAAATAAATGACATTACAAAATCTTTTCCAAAATTTAAAGCATGCTAGAAATATTTCAGAAATTCAGATTCAAAACAGCCATCTAGCAATCTAGTAATGTAGACTGTGATGTGAAGGTTGTGTTCATGCCTCATACAACTTCACCAAAGATGTTTATTTATGCTCACAAAGGAGTTGGGAGGGGTTTAGTGGAGAATATTTTGAGGTAAACTGTACTGATGCCCCAAACTGTGGAGACAGTTTCAGTTATTTTAACTGGTTGCTTCAGGAGTCTTAATGGGCTACTTCTAGGATGAATTGCATTTTTCCCCTTTTTAAGATACAAATAAACTAGAGTACTGAAGAAAGTCTCCCTTTTGACAAAAAAATTATATTATTTTCTGGAAGGAAGTACGTAATTCAAGCAGTAGTGGAACAAAATGAGAAACTCAATGACCTGTGAAAGTCATGTATGCTTCTCCACTTAAAAAAAAAAAAAAAAAAAAAAAAAAAAGGTGCAGCCCATAGTCTTGTCCAGCTTTCTCGTGCTTCCATATCTTTTTTGTCTCTTTTCCATTGTACTCTTTTTGCTGGGGGTTGAAAATGTATTAAACTCTTCAGGAAAGACGCTGTCAAGATCCTGTCAGTGTGTAAAGGCAAAAAGGTTATAACTATGCATGATGTAATTTTAGGCTGTGGTTTAGCAAAGCAGTTAAAGAGTAACCTAACTAAATCTCTGAGTTGTTTCTTTGGAGTGACACATTCTAAAGGACTGTCTCCTGCTTTATGTGTCTTTGTCAGTAAACATACTAGGCACTATATAAAATGAAAACATAAATTCTGCATCCCCTCACTCAACTGTTTGAAAGCCTCATATTAAGCAGTTCTGTAATTTAAGAGAGAACTGGAATTTCTGCTGGTTCTCTGAAATATTAATTTTTTCATTATGTACAAAATATGAATTCTTAGAAGAAGAAATTGCATGGAATGAAAAAGCATGGACTTAAGTCTGAGGATCATTAGAACAGCTGTCAAAGGGTGAAACAAGGTGAGGTCTATAGACTTACAAGTTCTCCAGAGCATCACATTTCTCTGTGGTCTATGACCACAGTCATAGAACTGGTTAATTTGAGGATACAAAACAATCTCACAGTGGTCTGGCCACTCCCATCTATTTATCTTTGCCCAAAGTGCCTGGCTGTGAGGACTCAAACTTTAAGTTGAAACTTTTCACTCACTTAACTGCTTAGGTCTGATTCTACTTGACATTTCTACTCCGAGTCTCTCGATTTAAGCATTAGATGAGTCACAAGAACTGTCTTTAGAACTAAATTTAGCTTATTGTACCTTCTCAAATGGTAGCAGCTGGCAATATCCTTCTTCTGAGGAGAGAATATTGTGATGAGGAGATTCATATACAGCTATATTAATAGCATTCAGCAACAGAAAGAATAGAGCAATGGATCAAAAATGTTTAAGGTATAAGGGAAATTATTAGAGAGATTTTGAAATTAAGTTTCAAGCAGATATATTTGTAGTCCTATGGATAGTCAGATGAACAAAACTAAACTTGCACATTAGGCAGGATGAGAGTCCAGAGGGTTTACTTTGTCATGAAGTTGCTCTAGGTTAGTGAGTAGTTTCAGCAGTGACAGAATTATACTGAAAATAAACAGTGTACATAAAAAAAAAAATCCACCACCACCACCAAAATGCTCTTTGAGGTAAGAGCATTTAAGATGAGTGCTGGAATGCACTGTTGACATGTCCCATACTTAGTAGCTTAGTAGTAACGGTAGGTTGGGTGACTATCATTCTTAGATGTCAGTGTTTGAGGTACCACCACCTGCCTCTTTGCAATGTGCAGGAATAGAGGAAAAAAGACAAAAAAACAGGGGAGGCTCAGTGCTCAGATTCCACTGGAGATGCATCTGCCTTGCACTTATTCATAGAAATAAAAAATCATCTATCCCAGAAAAGAAAGATTCTATTAAATATTTTATTGTAATAGAATCAAATTTGGTTTCAGGCAGGAAAGTTATCTCTCTTGGATCTCTTGGAAGCCAAAATAGGGCATGAGACTTTGAGAGTAAGTTACATTGCTGAAATACTACATCATAGCTAATTCAGTTTGAAGGTGGATAACTGGAAACATCAATCCGTGAGCCATGGCCACATTTGTGAAAATGGGTCATTTCATGGACAGTCTGCAAAGAAGATTACATACAGATATTATATACAGAAAATATATTTTCTATTGTCGATGGCTCACTGGATCTATTTGGTATTTTTTTTTTTTTTTCCATAGGAATATGAACTTTTTATTTGTTTGTTTGTTGTTTCTCCTTTTGTCATGAAGGTTTCCTTTTTCTGTAACAGTTATGGTCAGCGTTCAACCACACACCCAGTGACCTCCAAGTCTTCTTGCACATGTAGTTCAAGCACAGCCTAGCTGAAGACTTGGCTGAAGGTTCAAGATGGCATCTAGAATTGGCAAGGAATTTGTCACTAATATCATGTGACAAATGGAGAAAGTCTGAAAATGTCACCAATTAGAGTTAAATTGTGTATTAGTCCTTGGATTTATCATTCATATATAAAATTATTACAAATTGGTTTCGCTACCTACAAAGGACCATTGGATATGGTTTGTTTGTCTTTAATAAATAGATAAAAGACAATTTTCCACTTTAGATCAAAAAGAGAAAGAGTGAGAACTTGAAAATAGTAATATTATTATTTTGTTATGTGTCCTTGATTTTCTGTCTTAAGCAGGTTAAAAGCTATTTTTAATAGCAGACATAGCAAGGGAAGACTAGATATTTTTGAAGTTTCAAGTCATTCTGTTTTAATCTGTGATCTGATATTTTTATGAGGCATTGTTGAGCTTGGTGGGGAGTTTCCTGTCTGACTGCAGCAGCTTTTCCTTCAGCTTTCAAAATGGGAAGGTTATGAGACCAGCTACACTCGTGTAAAAATTATAATAATAAAAATGTAATGGAAAGCAGGAACTTGGAATTCTGCAGAAGCATGAACTTTTTACCCTTCTAAATCCAGGTTTTGCCTCCTTTCTTCAATGTGTCAGAAGTCATTTTCCTATTGAACATCTGTTGTGGTTTAGCCCTGGCAGGGGCTAAGCACCACGCAGTTGCTCACTTACTTTCCCCAAGTGGGAGGGGGGAGAGAATCAGAAAGGTAAAAGTGCATTTGTGGGTGGAGATATGGAAATTTTACTCAGTAAAGCAAAACTTAATGTGAAGGCAAAGCAAAACAAGGAATTCATTTTCTATTTCACATCGGCAGGAAGGTGTTCAGCCACTTCCAGGAAAGCAGGGCTCATGACACAGAACGATTTTTTGGGGAAGACAAACACCATCACTCTGGATGTCCCACCCCTTCCTCCTTCTTTATCCCACCTTTTGTTGCTGAGCATGATGCTGCATGGGACATCCCTCTGATCAGTCTGGGTCAGCTGTCCCAGCTGTCCCCTGCTACTCCCCACCAAGCCCCATGTGTACCCCCAGCCTTGTTGGCAGGGCAGAAGGAGAAGCAGAAAAGTCTCTGTGTAAACACTGCTATGCAATTAAAAATATCAGTGTGTTATCAGTATTATTCTCATCCTAAATCCAAAACACAGCACCATACCAGCTACTAGAAAGAAAGTTAACTCTATGGAAGCCAAAACCAGGACAATGTCATAAAACAGCTATTTGCCCCATAAAATTTCTAAAATTGGTCTGAACATTTGTCTCTTTTGTAGACATTTTTAGGGATAAAAAGAACTCCAGGACACACAAACATCCCTGATATTTATCCCTAACATTAATCTCTGAAATTTATTTGGTGTCAAATACCCACTGGCTTTGGTCTATGGATTCCAAATTACAAATAATTTTATGTTTCTCAAATACCACTGCTCAGCCAGCACACGTCTTTACTGTCTCCTGCAATTCCTTCCTGCAATTCATCAGAGAATTTCAACTCCTGCATTCCTAAATTCACCAGCATTTATGGCAATACCAAGTGGAAATGCTGGGACAGCAGTGTTAGCCCACCTCTCTCTTCCTGAGCTGCTAAGACCCCCGAGCTTCCTCTGAAACTAAAATAAACTATCATAGGTTTTATTTATTTATGTCCTTCATAGCTACGTTGCTAAAGGAGATAGTATGACACCCTACAGAAAAAAAAAAAAAAGAAAAAAAAAAAAAGAAAAAAAAACTCTCATATCAATTAACAGCTACTTCCAGATGCAGAAGGAAGGTAGGGAAGAAACAAAACCAAGTAACATGCAGGTATTTAAAGGAGAAAGAATCAGCATGGAATATTGATGAAACAGTTGAAATATCCACAGTGTTTTATTCATTGGAAGATGCACTAAGTTAGCACTTTTCAACATCTTGATCTTTGACTGTAAATGGATTTCAGATCTGTTCTTGAGTCCACATTGTTTCAACAATCAGTCTTAAATAAATAAATGAGTGTCCATTGTGTCTTTTGGTTTACCTACGTGCAATGAACTTAACAGGCCCTGCTTGTAGATGTGTTTAATGACTAAAAGTTCCACAAGGAAACACGCTGTAAGAATGTGAAGCTGTTCTAGTTATGAGTTCAGCATAACTTTGCAAGTGCACAGGCAAGGCTGTAATGCCAACAGCCATCTAATGCTTCCTTCATCTCCCCTGTTTCTTGTAAAACTCTATTTCCTATGACTGGGAGTTATTTCTTCATATATCATTCTCTGTATAATGTTATATGTTCAAGAAGCAGGAAAAAAAAAAAAAGGAGGAGAAAATAGAAGAAAAAAGAGGGCATTTCCCCTGCCTTCCTCTTTCCAGAAAAACAAAAACAAAACAAAACAAACAAAAACACATAGTAGCTAAATTAAGACATATCTTGACAAGAGTTGTGAGTAGTCTGTAAAGAACAGAAGAGATAAAACACAAAATCATGATCACCATCTTTTCCTGGTGATCATCATAGACATAAAAGGTACTTATTTGTAACTTCAGTTTTTAAAGTGCAGGACTAGGACTAGGATTTATATTTTGGGCTTGCTTAAGATTTGTCAGATTTAGTGTGAATGAGTTTATGGAGTTCTTTGCCACTGTTCAGCATAGCTTTTAGATGCAAATAAGGCAATAGGCAAGTTATTGCAGGAGAAAATGAAACATCAGGCTTTTGGCTCTGTTGTTGTTACCTTAAAATTTCCTCAGGCAGCCAAATAGTTATTTGTGGTTCACAAGTCCAAATGTAGAGTTGATATCTGAAGGCAAAAAGTACTATGCAATTAGTCCCTGTCATCTTTAGGGAATAGCTTGGTTACTATTGTTACTATTATTATTTCAATTTTGTATTTAAGGTATATCCATCTGAAATTCCATTTTTGGCATCACATGATTTTTTAAATCATGATTAAGTGAATGCTAAGAAGAGTCTACTCCAGGTTTAGTGGGAATGATGATCACAGAGTTACAGAATCACAGAATCATAGAAAGGCCGACCTCTGAAGGTCATCTAGTCCAACCTCCCTGCTGAGCAGGATCACACAGAACACACTGTGCAGAATGGCATCTAGGAGGGTTTTGAGTATCTCCAGAGAAGGAGACTCCACAGCCTCTCTGGGCAACCTATGCCAGTGCTCTGTCACCCTCACAGTAAAGAAGTGCCCTTTCATATTCAGCCAAAATGTCCTGTGCTTCAGTTTGTGCCTGTTGCCTCTCATCCTGTCACTGGATACAACTGAAGAGAGCAGCTCCATCCTCCTGACACCCTCCCCTCATATATTTATACACATTGATGAAGTCAATGATCAATAATAGCTTTATGAGAATGAGAATATTTTTTTTTTTTTAAAGTCTCGGATTATTTTTAACAGTATTCAGTAATACATTTGTAAAACCCATCATTTTAACATAAAGATATACTGAAAACGTTTTGTCTCTTGCAAATATAAAAGAAGCTGAGTTAAGTAACTCATTAGTTCTTTCAAATATGAAGAATCTGAATGATGTTAATATAAGATACTGCACTAATAGTCTAAACACTGAATTACTGCAGTGTTGGTTTTATCACAGCCTGTTTTACTACAGACCATGTTTTATTTTTCCTGTGCAGTTTTAGCCTATTTTCTTCAGCATGGTGTCAAATCATTGCCTGGAAATTGTTTTTATGGTTGACAGTGGATTTTTATCTTCATGATTTGTTATGCATTTGACCTTTATAGAAGATGCATTGGGGCTGAATTCTGCTGTGGATGTTTACTTAGCAGGAACTCAGACTGAGATCCATACTACAAAGTTTACATAAGCTGAACAGTCATTAGGAGATAATGACTTTCAGTCAGTTACTATCTGAGGCTGAATTTGGAACAGCATCTTAAGGGTCAAAGGCTTTGACTCATATTTCCTTTTCCCCTCTCCTTGGCACCTTAGCAGACTTTTATCGTGTTAATCAGCGGCTGTTTAAACAAAGGTATGAAGACATATGTTTATTTCCTTTGAAAGAATCATCAATAAATATTGTGAAATGGTGTTTTCTCAAAGGTGGTATTGAACAGGTAGCAAGACAATCTTGTGCAGTTTTTTAACAACGTGAATTTCATTGCAGTGAAGATAATTATGAGTTTCTGAATATAGAATATTTTCATTTAATGAGCATGAAGGGTGTTAAATCAACCTTGGGAACAAGCTCCCTTTCATTTATTGATGGAGAGAGGCAAAGAAGAATTATATGATACTGCTCAATTCATGTGACTTGGTCTTATCATCAATTTCCTATGGAGTCAGGAAAAGATGATGAAACTCTGAAGTCTTTCTGATAACACTAGTAATCATTTATAATACTTTTTTTTTTTTTTTTTTTTTTTTTTTTTTTTCCCCTGGGTGGTGGTGGTGCTACTGCTTTTTGAAGACTACTTTTGTGTAAGTACCCAAGATGGACATGGAAATTATTTTCCTTTTCTGATATAGAAGCTTTGAGAAAAAATATGATTTTTTGTGTTGAAACTGAATCATATTATTGTTTACAATTGTTATTCCTTTTCTATTTTCAATTTACAGGCTAAGGGCTCAACAAACCAGTGGTCAGGCTTATCAACAACAGTTCATGAACTTGAAAACTGGATTTCTTGAAAGGAATAATAACAATCTCGTTGCCTGGAACATGTTATTTAGTTTCCCTGTAATAGAAAAGAACTTTAAAACAATATTACAACTTAAAATAAATTTATTTTTCCAGGGAGGTAAAAAAGATAACACTCCCAAATGTCAGGCATGGCCCTGCTTAGCTAGAGAGCAAGTTGAGATAAACTGTTCAAAGTCCATGAGGGAAAAGAGCAGATTTACAAAAACTGTAAGAAACATAAACTAAGTCATTGGAGAATAGAAGTAGATCTAGGATTTTCCTAATATTGAATTGAAAACATTACCATCTATACTAAAAAATGTTGATTTGACTTTATTTCATAGTTCTTAGAAACAGTGGTCTGAAAGCAGAATTTCCAGATGCAGTTTGGACAGATGATGTCATTAATAGAAGGAGCACAAAGTACCAGCACTTAGGTGGAGGACACCTGGGTACATGTATGTTATGAAGCAACAGTCAATCTTTTCTCCCATCAAACCTCCTCAACTTTTAAAACTCTCTCAAACCCATATATTTTATACTTCCATCTTCTTGCTATCTTCACTATATTCTTGCATACTCCTTATTTCCTGTTTATACACAACCTCCTTTACACCCACAGCTGGGGTCCAGCATCAACTCTTTAATATCTCTTTGGCATGTGTCTTAGACTGAAGAGGCTTTGCTCTGAGGAATTAAAACATAAGGACTGGAGAGATATGTCAAAGAATGTGTGCTTTCATTGAAGGTAGTGCTTTCTAGAAACCAGTAAGAAACACTGTTCCTATCATATAATTTTGCAATACTAAGTTTTCAGTCTACTTTCCAAAGAGGTCGCTCACATAGCATGGGTAGAATGATGGGTAAAACTACCTAAATGTTAAAATGAATGCATGAACATTTGGCTATGTCTATGCTATCAATGACGTATTGCTCAAAAACTTGTTAGGTAATTTATTTATTTATTTATTTATTAGTTCCAGAATTGATCCAGGAACATTTCAACTAACACTAACATTAGGCCAGAATCATTACAATAGATTTAAAGAAAGCATGATTAAAACATATGGATATCTATTTAAACAAACAGCGGAATGAACTTCAATGAAAATCTAGTAGCCTTCCTTCCAGACAATAATAATGTGCATTGCTTTATTTTCCAATTTTCCAATGCATAGAAAATCCTTTTTTTTTTTTTTTTTTCCTGAAAAGGGAAGTACATTAGTAGCCAGGTATGGAAATATATCCCCTAAAAATCTTCTGTTAGAAACATTTATGTAAAATACTATTTTAGAATCCTAATTTCTAATTTCTTTATACAAAAATTTCTTTACACAGTCCAAGACAGCCTATCTGAGAAATCTGAGAAAAGTCAGAAGCTTTCTTAAATGGGTAGTGTTCAATGAAAGAGGTCAACACTCTTTAAAACAGTGTCATATCAGTAAGTAAAATAAATAAATAAATAAAGTAAATATGTTTGGGGAAAACTGACTTCAGAATGCATTAAGTCTAGCTAGAGAAATGATCAAAGAGATGCCTTCTGAGTGAGTTATACACAGATTTTCACTACTTATCATGTAACCTCCAAGGCCCAATTAGGATCTCTTCATGCATGTATGTGTATAGAGAACACAGTCTTGATTTATTCCTGGATACTGGCAATTTGCAAATGACACATGCTTTTTTTTTGAAGGCTCGGTGCAAGTCAATTTTTCTTTCTTCTTGGTCAAAGCATTGCTATTTCATAAATTGCCTTGCATTAACAGTTTTCTTTTCCCTCACTTTATATATATATATATATATAAATTTTATTAAATCTGCTTAGCATTTGTCCTTGCAAACAATTTTGGAGGCTTGTAATTCTCAAAGCCAATCTGCTTCCAGGTAGCCTAGTTAGTTCAGCAGAATAGACACTCCTGAATAGATTATGCTAAAGAATTTTTGGTGACAGTCCAGCCTGTTGTTATAAAGAATAATTCATTTGTTCAAGTTAAAAACAATAATAATAATAAATAATAATAATAAATAATAATAATAATAATAGTAAGCATTCTCTTCAAGATAATATACAGAAGACAACAGTTTTGCTTATTGATCTATCAATTTTGGCTACTTTTTATCAAAGACTCCATTAGCAGATGTTATTTGATGTGCTTCTTAGTCCCATAACACAGGCAGAGTCTTTTTAAGCTTGACATGTAAATTGCAGTTTAGGGAAGTGACTGCTCACTGCATTTATTACCCACAATATTGGGCAATTTGTCAGTTGCTACTGAAACCATTTGCTTCCTCTGCCAGACACAAAGACAGCCCACAAGAGGAGTGAAGGGAGGAGGTAGCCTTCAGCAGAATACTTTGTGATGTACCTCTACAGCATCAGGTTATGAGACAGTGAAGGAATGGGACCCCAGAAAGGAATACGAAATTGAATATAATAACAAGTTAATTATCTTTCATTCCCCCACCCACCTGTGTGTGATTGTCCTTTTAGCCGTGGTGCCACAGGGTGCAAACACATCTGGATGGTTAACTATTCTTCCATCAGTGTTTGAAAAACTGAATGTGATTATTAGTTACAAAAAGGTCATTTACTGATTTTTTATTTAAACCAAAGTTTAAATACTACTCCACCAAATGAAATAAAGAATGTCTAATATGTCAACTCAACAGTTGATGAGTCAGCCTCCAAAAAAGCCTCCAAGCAGCTCAATAGCAGCAACGTTAAGCCTCAGCTATGTCTCTGGCATCTCGTAGTAACAGAGCTGGTTTCTATGAAGAAGGCTGTTCATTTGCCTGTTGTTTTATCTGGCACTGCTCCCTCACAAAAATCAATCTCCAATTCCTTTTAATGTTTAGCACTAAATCCAGAAAACAAAACAAAGCATATGAGTCCTGCATTTATTATATAGCAGCCTCTTGTATTTGGCTTCAGGGAAGCCTTCTAATCAAGGGAATGAATAAACAGTCATTGACTCACTCTCAGGGAACATGGGAGACAGCTCAATCTTCCTGAAGGCCAGCACAGAGAAAGGGCCTCCAAATCATAAATCAGCACACTATCAGCCCGTTAATTTAGCCTGGCAATTATTGAGATGTTAAAGCATTTGTACTACTATATTTATTGATGAAGACTGAGGGACAAATGCAAACTTCCTTAAACATCCACCTTCATGGAAAATGACCCTGTCTTATCACCAATATAAGATTTCCAAGGACAGATTTTAATTTTATTTTCTTACTGACTTTTCTCCATCTAAAAGCTTCTGAAGTATTAACTTATATAACTAGATATATATGCATAGCTATTCTGTTTTCTTTAAGAAACTATTTCTGCATGTAAATTGTCCTAAATAGGTGTAAATTGTCCTAAATAGGTGTCTCCACTGGGGTGGACTTTCTGGATAAGGTACAGAATCACATTTCCTCTTACTCCTGCTTTGGTCATGTGAATCTTCATCCTTGTGATCAATCCAAAAGGAGTGGGAGCTTCCCCACAGCCTTTCCTTTACACTCCAAAGAGACGTGTGTCTCATCACAGAGGTCCCAGAATCTGAACATGTTCCAGAATAAGGACTCTGACCATTAGTCCAGGTTATCAAAAATGAGTCACCTCATCTTCCAGTTGTCTTTCTACCAGCATGTGTTATATGAGAAGTGGGCCATGTAGACCAAGAATCTGAGGAATCTTTACGCTATTTCATTTTGCCTGTAAATATGAGTTTATATTCTTAATGGTTTTAGAGAACAGTTTGAAAAGGCATATTCTGGAGGATCAACCTGAGGAGAAAAATATAACACTTTAAAATCTATTCACTACTGTTTATATCTCACAGTTCCTTCATTCCTTCTCCTCATTTTTTTTTTTTTTTTAGATTTTCTAAAACATTAAATGATGAATTGCAGAAATAAATTTGAAAGCTTAAAAAAGACTTAGTTTCCTTTTGTTATATGCCCTGAAATAACAGAGGTTCATTTATGTGGATAATGATCTATTCTCTTCAAAAACATCATAGTTTCTCTGCAATTGTGCCAATTTTGATTAGGACAAGAGCATATCAGGTAACCTGCTGCTCCAAATTATTTTCTAAAAACTAGTAGTTGATAAAGATATTCACATTATCCTTTCCTTATTAGCTGGAAAAAGTAGGTTTAAATACATACAGAAAACAGAAAGCTGAAAAGTTGAATGTTACTGAGAATAATGAAATTTCAGTAGTCCCAGGTGGCTCATCAGACTAAACAGATAATGAAGCATGCTGTTGCAGCCAACAGCAACTTTTGATTTACTCATCCACGGGGGAAGACAATACTTCAAAATCCTTCCAATTTGTGGATTCTTATACACTATTATTAGTTTTTAGCTGGCTGAATCTGATAATCTTGAAAAATTAAGACAATTTGATCAAGGTAAGCGTAAAGAATGCCTAGAACCTGAAACACACATATGTTGCTAACCACTGAGCCCTGCTGGAGATCCTAACTATGCCTTTTAATCTTAACTCATGCCTTAAAATTGTGCATCCACACTTTCCTAAATTATTGTTACTGATTGCCATATATTTGTCTTATAGTTTTCTGTGTAATTTGTCTTTTATCCTTTTTTCCTTCCTTCCTACCTTCTTCTCTTTTCCTTACTTTCTCCCCCTTTTTCTCTTGCACCCTCTTTCTTTCTCTCCCTCCCTTCTTTCCCTTGCCTATCTTATTTATTCAATTTACTTATTTAAATTAATATTAATTATTAATTATGATTATATAATAAACATAATTTATTAAGCATGTTTTGAAAAATGTATAAACTCTGCTCTCTCTATATGTAATTTAATCTTGTATATTTAAAATACAAGCTCGAAGCAAAGAGCAGATCACAAAATAAAGAAAAATACAAATCATACACCGAGGTTAAAAGACACCTTAAACATACACACCTGGAGGATTTTTTTTTTTTACTTTATTTAATGCCTTTTTTTTTCTTGGAAAAAAAAAAGGTATACCAGAAATGAGTTCTGTTAGTTTTTGTTTTCTTGTATTTGAGTACTAAATAAACAATAAAGCTCCACTAACTAAGAGCAAACAAAAACAAACAAAAAATGTGTAGAGCTCAAAATCATCGGTATCTTACTAAATTTTAAACTTAACATATGTTTTATACTTGTCATTTTCTTCAAGTCATTTCCTATGGGTCAATGTCAAAAACAGTGTCATGACTTTTGATCTTGGACCTGGGTAGCAAAATCCAAATTTTACTCTTGAGGATGGAATTTTGTATGTACAATATTGAACTCTTTTCCCATAGAGGTAAACTCTGAGATTTTTTTTTTTTTTTTTTTTTTTTAATCCCAGAAACTATAATCAGAGCTGGTATTGCCAATTTATCAACACTTCCTGTATCTTAAATGATAAAGAAAACATGAATCAAAGCTAGATAATTAAAAAGGGAAAGAAAGAAAAAAAAAAAAAAGAAAGATGGAATACACCTGCTTAGCAGAATTTATAGTTCAACTCTCTTGGCTGTACCAATCACTTAGAACATTAATTTGTCTTTTAAAGGATTAATGTGTTTAATTAAGTTTATGAAGTAATTCCTTAAAGGCTAAGTTTGTCTCTGACAGAGTAGTGAATTCTTTGAAAAGAAAGAAAAAAAAAAAGAAAAAAAAGACAAAAAAAAAAGGAGCAGCCTCACCCTAAACTAGCTTTTGTGGCTTATTCACACAATAAAATATTCTGAATTAGTTTCAGAATAACAAGTGGTTTTCTCCATAATATTTGTTACTCATTCTATGTTCATATTATATATAGGAAGAAAATACTCAAGCTCCCATAATGTTCTCTATAATTAGTGGAATCCTCTGTAACTCCTGAAATCAGAAGTAACACTGTAGATGATAAATGTAACAAACTGTTGTTTAATCTCTCAGCCGTTTACTTTGTTCCAATGTCAACATGAAAAGATTCTTCTTTGTTTTCCACAGGGGTTTTGGGGAAAGAGCGGAATGGCATGGGAAAGGTGGCTTAGCTGAAAAACTAAGTGACTTATGGATTCTGACATCTGTCTTTTTCAAAATCTAGGTCTTATTCCAAAACAAATACCTCCCCCCAACTTCCCCACTGCCCTCAAAAAAGCCACTATTGATTGTTTAAACGCCCTTTCCGATTTTCTATATTTTAATAACATTTTTGACCACTAAAAGGACAAACTGTAGTTTGATGACTTAACATGCCAGTGTTTGCCTTCTTTTATAGACTGTTGTGTACAATGTTCTAGTAGAAAGCCCTACTGGCTACTTACCTCTCTAATACGCAGCCTCATCATGTTATTAAGGTGTTTTACTGACATCTTATATGTTAACTACTGATATGGTTACATAGGATTATTTTAACAAATACTTTCTCTAACAATGTAGAATGCAGAAAATTGTATTTTCTTATTTCCCCAAATTATATTTATTGTAAACAAATTGTTTTTTTTCTTCAAGTAAATAACAATGTGTAAATAATATATATATATTTAAATGTTACATGTTCAAAAACAGCATATTGTTTCTTGGGCACTTATTTCTTCATCGATAGTCATTAATATTATAAAGCTGTAATATGTAACATACTCCTACGTATAAGACTTACAAGACCTTTTATAGTCCCACACCATTTCTATAATATTTTTAAGCTGTGCCTCAGGCAAATAAATTTGCAGGCAATTGTCCCAATATTCTTTATAGACTGTTTTAAATAAATAAATAAATAAATAAATAAATAAATAAATAACACTACATGAGATGTTAAAGAAAAAATAAGCCTCCTGGTATCACATTTATAGCTTTGATTTGAACTAGCAATTAGCAATGTAGATAGGGGAAAGGTAACTTATGAGTCTTGTTATCTGGAGTTGACCTCAAAACAAATCTTAATTTTCTGTGTACAAAAATAGTTGAAAAAAATTGAATTACTGCATGTTACTGAGTTAACATTTCTTTTTTGAGATGTGATGAGCATGTTAGCCACCCCTTTCAGAGTTGGGAAGTAAAACAACACTCATAACTAAAAATTATAAATATTGTTTATGTCATATATTTATTTGTACTTCATAATATTTACATCAGAAACTCTATTATTTTCTTCTAAGAGCTTTCTGTTTGTCTGATTCTGTCATTGCTTGCTTTTGGTATGCTTTATCTTTTGTGAGGGAAAGGAGGTGTATATTTCTAGAGACATCATCCATTTGTTTTCCCTTGACCTGACTATAAGCATATATTCAAATTATCATGCTGGCACTTATCTGGTTGAAATTTAAAAAGCAGGATGAGAAATTTAATAGCAGCATTATGTATTAGAAAATCATAAGTTTTTTTGTTCTGACAGAAGGCAATCCAGATTTTGATTGCTGACGGTTTTTCTTTTGTTTATTTTGCAGAAAATATGTTTTCATTCAGAACTGTTTTGAAAGTCTGCCACTCCCCAGGTTTGCAGTTTATTCACTGATCCTATTGTCATCAGGCACACTGAAATGGTAGATGACTATTTTTGCAAAGAAAATAGTTAGAAATTTCCAGTTGTTTTGCTGCCGTGGCAATAAAATTAACTGATATAGTGGCTATTTGCGTCAGCTAGAGATTATTGCCTTGATTGTGAAACTGTAGCTCCTAGAGTCAGAGTTTGTATTTGCTTGTTATTTGCATTTTGTCATCACTAAGTTATGCATGTAAAGAAACACTTGTAATACAAGTACCCAGTAGGTTATACTGAGTTATACTTGAAGAGGTATCTGCCTGAATATGTGATATAAAATCCTCCGCAGTGTTTACTTGTTACTTGCATGATTTCACAGTAGCACGTGGGAGCTGAAAACTTCACTTTCCTTAGGGTCTTCAAGTAGCAGCTCAGCTCAAAAACTTCTAAGTAGGAAAAAAGGAGAAAAATAAAATGTTAAATTCTAATATAACTACTTTTTTCAGTTGTGTGTTTGTAGAAACTAAGACCTTTTCCTCCTTTGTGAGGAACATCTTCGAGAAGATAAATGCCTCATCTACATCTCCTTCAGTGTGTATGTGTTTGTGTCCACCTTCATTGATCTTCTCATTGTTCAGAGCTATTTAATGTTACCAGAAGCATTTCAGAAAAAAATAAATCAAGACTGTCTGCTATGATTTTTTAACACAAACAGTAGATTTGTAGATTTATTGTTCTCTGCTTTGAATATGTGTCCCCTCAAGACAAGTCAGTCCCCTGTCCACAAAGATTTGCTTTAAACCTCAGAAGTTTGTATCTGAACAGTTATAACTAAGAAGTTATATTTAAAAAGAACTAAAACATTAATATTTTAGCTGAAATATCTATTCTATGCCAATAACTGTCTCTTGAGTAGGTACACGTATACGTAAATATATCAGTGCCTGTTTTTCCTTGTGATCCATGAGTTGCAAAACAAAGATAAAGTGCTTCACCTTTCCAATGCTTTTATGGTCTAGGATTGAAACAGTATTCCGGTTTTGTACTAGTAGCACACACTAATCACCTGCATAATTATTTCCACACACCAAAAGGTTCTTCAGATATCTCCAAATATGGCTGAGCATACAGACAAGTAAAACTCCATTAATATTGTAACATATCTAATCCCCAAATCACCATGCAAACACTGTACAAAATTTTGCCTTTTGAACATTCCTAAACCATCTTTAAAGTGGTTTGAGATTTGGTGCAAAGTATTCTATGTTTCTTTTAAAGACTGAAAGTTCACAGTTGCAGCTAGCTCACAAAATTCAGGGTTTCTCATTGCTTCTGAATCTCAGACCCTTGTTTTTCAGTTATGTTTTCTGAAAGCACATGCCATTCATTTTGCTAAAAGATTGTATTTTTTTAACAGTGATCTCCCCTAATTAGAAAATTATATACTGCAGGTGCTACAAGGAGGGTCATTGGATGTGCCATAAGTTTTGCAATACATATATTAAATCTACTAATGCCAGGTGAGAGACAGTGAAATACTGTGATATTGAGAAGTAATTCTGTTGCTTAATTGTTAGCAGTCATTTCTGTTTGTATGGTATACCAAGTTGGAGGAGGTAGATAAACTACTGGAATCCTGTGCATTCTCTAATTGCAGCCAGAGGCTGTCACATATAAGGCATTTGAAAATGCATTGAATAGAGGAGTTTAGGGACCTGCCTGTTCTTTGTGTTTTCAGTAGACAAGGTAGATATTGGTCTGAAAACTCAGCTGTTCAAAAAGATCAGGTCTGTTGATTTCATGAAAGATAAAATTATCTGCTCTAGTTGGGGGTAAACCTAGGCGTGTCTATTATCAGAGCTCTGACCTCTCTATTAGGAAGGCAAACTGCAGAATTTACAGACTGTGTGGTAAATCTGCAATAATACTGACATTCTTCTCATAATCAGAGTATTTAAACATTTTTAACTCAAAACAAGGAATAAATTTTCCTAATTTCTACAAGGCTGTGGAGTTAAAGCCAAGCCCTGTAATTTAAATTAAAACAATTCAAAACAAGAAGTTACCAAAGAATGGAACAAAATGGACTAAGAAGATCCTCTTTGATGTCCCCATTCTGAAATGTCTGTGAATAGTAGATTAATCTCTTTGATTCTGTTCACCACGTCAGTACATTTATTCTTCTACCACAAGCATATATCATCATTTCTCTTTTACAGAGAATCATGTGTTTAAGAGGAACCTAATATGTTAATGGTTTCCAAATAAAATTAGGTTTTCAGAAGTTCTTTTGGAAGCAAACAACCATCTGGAAACCTTAGAAGGTTAAAACATAAGATATTTTTACTATGCTTTTACAAAACATAGTCCTGCATTCCTTCCTATGTGTAAAAAAAAAACACCTTCTAGTACATTAAATTCAGCAGGCATACCAGAGGAGCTTTAAGTGCTTATAAACCCCAAATCTTAGGTTAAGTCTTTCACCTCTTCTTCTCTGTCTGAGTTACCCCCATGACTAAAAAGGCATACATCTTATCCAGCACATTACATTTACCAGAGTTTTGTTATTGCTATGAAGTTATTCCACACTCTCAGAATTCAGGAATAAAATAGATAGGCCAGGGCATTGACACCTAAATTTACCTTAATTCCAGACATAACCAATAGAACAAAAGATACTATGTTTCAGAGAATGATTAAGAATATTTATGATAGCATTTTTCTTTGAATCTCCCCCTGAAAAAGACTTTCAGGGGCTTCTCCATGACTATAAGTATCTGGATAAATTAACCATTTATCACACCCAGCTGAGTTAGTTGATTTCATTTACAAGGTTTGATTAGTCACTGCAGTTTCTTTTGTAATGTTTGATTAATGTGGCACTCAGCTAGCAGGTGGTAGTTGAAAAAAACTGCATATGAATCTTCTCATTAGAGTTTTTTGTTTGTTTGTTTTGTTTTGTTTTTTTTTTAATCTTGGAAAGATTACACACACTTTTTACTATCAAATTCAATCTTCACCTGGAAGATTAATTCTAAAATTCACAGTCCCAATCACCTAGACCAGGTGGCAGCACTCATTCTAAGCAGAATCCCTTTTTGTCCCTTTTGTTTGATGTGGCAGTATCACACTGTCAAAGAGTGAGACAAAAACATGCAAGGCCAAGTTGGATGGGGCTTTGAGCAACTGGATGTAGTGGAAGGTGTCCCTGCCCATGGCAGGGGGTTTGGAACTAGGTGGTCCTTCAGCTCAAACCATTCTATGATCCCATGAACCTGTTAGAAAAGCAGGGAGCAAGTAAGCCGTGATACCAAAGCTCCCAGTTACTTTTGTTAGTTGAATTCTGCAAAGAAAAAGAAGGAAATCTGACCAGTGAATTGTAAACTAAAATTCTCAGGACATACAGCTTTTAGTCAGAACTCTGGCTGCTCTGGCTCTGATGATCTGAATGTATTTCAGCAATGTTTGGATCAGTGTTTGAACATGTACCACTGTCTATTTGAGTTATGTCTATTTGACTGGGCTTTTTCATAATGAGACACTCCAATATTTTTTTTTCTTGAAAGTTTGTACTTAGTTGACTTCTCTCTTTTAGCTGACCTCTCCTTGTCATTAACTTCATAAGATGTTTCCTGATCTTTTTTGAAGAATATATGTAATTCAAGATAATCCACTTTGTGCTAATTCCATTGTGTTAATCATAACTGACATTTTTTTTTTTTTTTTTTCAAGAAAAGGAGTGTCACAGTCTGAGGGATCCTGCTAAAATTTTATTAATTTTATTAATTACATCATATCATCAGGAACATAATTCTTTTATGACCAATTGAATTTTATGTTCTCTGTTTCTAATTTGAGTCATACTGCAATGTAACTTACCCCAGAAGTGGCAACCATTTTAAGGCTATCGCTTACTCTGTGACAGTGAAATTATTAATCCATATTGGAAAAGGTATCATTATACTAATTTACTACTATCCTTTTTGGTAATTCTTTGGGTTTTATTCAAACATATCAGAAATTATCTGCATTTGAAGATCGGATGAAATGGAGCTTCAGAGAGACCTTCCATGCTGAATGAGTTCAAACCCATGTCATAATACAAAGAGAATTTAGCAGACATGATACGTAGAAACAGCACACAAATAAACCATGCTGTCAGTGTATGGTGATGGGATGTGTTTTATTTGCTCTCCACATTGTTAATATTTGTGCAATAGAAATAAATTTTTAGCACTGCAGGCTTCTGGCTAGATCCTGGCTTTGAGGTTAAGAATACAGATTCAGGGCAATAAACCAAACCTGCTGTTCTGACCAGACAACATGAATCAAACCTGCTTCTATACTCAGGAGGATTGTGGAGTTGTTAGGGAGCTTTCCCTGCCTCACAGAGGAAATCCAAAGAGACAAATCGAGCATCCTGACTTCACCAAGCCAGTAGCTTGTTTGATGACATCAGTAACTGCCCTCCACTTTCTAGAGATGAGCCAGTGTGACATTTGCAATTCTAGTTCACAACTAGATAAAGTGAGTGAACTGTTCCATTTTATCTCCTTTTGCCTGAAAAAAATAAAAATATATTTTTTTAAAAATAATTATACCACTTTCTTGATTTTTAAACAACTGTAGGAGAATGGTAGCATGTCAATGCATTCATAAACATAGATATCAACATCCCACCACCACTGCGTATCTGTCCTATACTTTAAATCCTTTCCTGGAAATGATGCCAGATATCTGAGAAGCTATCCTTATTCCTTTGTTATGATGCCTACATTTCTATAAATAATAATAATAATAATAACCCTGAATGGAGCTGGAATTAAGTGCAGAATAAAAGTTCTGATAAAACAGTGGAGTTTCAGAGATAAATTTTACAGGGACCCAAAAGCAGAATGTATTCATTAGTGCCAAGCCTCCTACATGTTAGGTTTTTAACATCTCAGGTAATAATCTGAAAAAGTGCTATCTAAGTCATCTTCATGTTTGTCTGCATGTTAGAATCCAGTAAAACACACACTGAATCCTTTTAATATATCTCAGTAGGAGAGCTGCTTAATTTTCAATATAATGATAATGAATGTTTGTAAATCCTTTTGATGTGAGACAGGGTGTCTAGCTGTGATTTCAGCAGCTTGGATCAGCTTGCAGGGTTCACACCTGTATGTAAGCATTCTGTAGGTTTCCTAGAGACATGACACCAGCAGTCAGAAGTGAGCACCTTTGAAATCTACAGCATATTCTGACCTCATAATATGACTAAGAAAATGAAAAAAAAAAAAAAAAAAAAAAAGAAAAAGGAAAAGAAAAAGAAAGAGAAAAAGAGAGCTGTTAAAATCCATCCCAATTTACCTATTAGAAACAGTAACAACATCAGTGCAGGTTAGTAATCAAAAAGCAGCAAGGCACATAAAATCTGGAAAAAGATTCATTTAATACAGCCTGTGGAAAGACAATCTCCAATTAGGAAACAAACTGCCATCTGAGATAACTGATGTAAAATGATCCACTGACATAAATGTATCTGAGTCCTGAGCCCTGCCAAGGGCTACTGTGATAGTAGTTCTAATGTCAGATAGCTCAGAGAAAGTATGTAGAAGACAAATATAAAGGGGTTATTGGATCTTAAAGATCACTTGCATAATGAGAGCTATCTGACAATCTCCCAAGAGAGTGTCTGGACCGTGAAAACTGAACTCCTCACTCTGTGTTTTAGGACTTAATTTTATGTCAGAGTTTGTAAAATCTCAGAGAGAAACTCAGTGGACACTTGCACTGAATTTGCCCATCCTTTCTTCAGAGCCTGAATAAAAGGTTTCAGTATCTAAGTCTATCAGCTCTCATCTCTAAGTTCACTGGTTATAGGAAACAAACATCAGAAAGACATTAACATTTAAGACATTGGAATTTATGTCACTAAAAGATACAGTTGGTTCAAAGCTGGACATTCTCTTTCTCACTCTTTTTTTTTTTTTTCCCCTTCTTTTTCCTCCCAAATCTCCCAGTCATCTCACCCCATAAAAGATATGTTAATGGAGACCCTTGTTCTGACTAAACATTAAAGAACGGAAAGTCTCCTTCACGTACATGTGCAAATCTTTATCCCCATCTGTTTCTTATTCTGTGTTTTAGGCCCATCTGTCTTTATGATCTAGATGCTCTTTCTCATAACACTATCAATGTGGTGACTATGTTCATTTTTTTAATCATCTGGGAAATGTTTTTTTCCTTGAGTTCCTTTTATTCTTTTTCTTATTTTTTTTTTCTTTTTCTTTTATCTTTTTATCTATTTCTCAGAGACTTATCTTTAAAGCTTTTAAAGGTCATTTAGCTCCCAGATAGTCTATTGCCCTTCCAAAGAAGCTTCAACAAACAAACAAAACAAACAACCACTGTTTCGTAGGCCCTTGCAGAAGAAAGTTAGCAAAAGAATAGATGATAGGTTACTCACTGTTCAATACCCATTTTTTCTAGGGATACATATGGCCTTTAGAAAACTGGCTGATAAACAGGATTCCTGAGATGACAGATTAAAAGGTTCTGCAATAGAGAGAAAACCAAACCATATGTGGAGTGATACTGATCCAATATTGCTCCAGTCAGAACTGGGATTTTGGTACGCGGCAGGCTAGGGGAAGATTCAGCTGCCAAAGTGAAATCTGAATTGGAACTTGTACATAATTTAGGACTGTTTGGGCTGCTATACAGTCTAGACATGGCAGGAAAGTTTAGAGACTTAATATTTAGTGGAAGGAATCCAAAAATAGAAAACAGTGTATTTCCACTTGATATAATTGCGATAACACTGAGGTCTGTGTTGTATTTCCATGCCCTGTTTCTTCAGATAGTTCAGGAGGAGGGTAAGATGTACTCACAAAACAAAATTTTGCTTTTCCTATGGGACTATGGAATTGAAATAATGTCTTGAGTTTCCTTTCCCATAACTGGAATATTAAAAGAAGATAATTTTCTGTTTTTGGAAAAGACCTATAAGATCATATATTGCAACCATCAACCTAATACAGCCAAGTCTACCACTGAACCATGTCTCTAAACACCACATCTACATGTCTTCTGAATACCTCCAGGGATGGTGCCTCAGGCATCCTTGGGAAGCCTGTTCAAATGCTTCACAACTCTTTCAGTGAAGAGTTTCTCCTAATATCCAACCTAAACCTTCCCTGGTGAGACTTGAGGCTATTTCCTCTTGTCCTTTTGCTTGTTGCTTGGAAGAAATGAACAAACCACACCCCACTACAACGTCCTTTGAAGTAGTTGTAGAGAGTGATAAGGTCTGAGCCTCCTTTTCTCCAGTCTAAGCAACCCCAGCTCCCTCAACCACTCCTCACAAGACTTGTTCTCTAGACAGTTCACCAGCTTAGTTGCTCTTCTTCGAACATGCTCAAGAACCTTTATGTCCTTCTTGCAGTGAGGGTCCTAAAACTATCCCTCTTTTGCAGAAGTTATGAACACCGTTTTACACCATTTCAGCAAACAAATAAACCAACAAAGAGAATACTTCTTTTACAGAATGTTAGGGGAGAAAAAGTAAAAATTTTGAGAATTTTTTTCTTTTATATTAATTTATTTCATATATTTTTATATATTTTTATATTATATTATTATATTATATTTCTTTATATATTTTTATATTATTTTTTCATATTCAAAATTTATAGTATCTTTTTTATTTATTTTTATTTTTATTTTTTTTACTATAGAACTGCATTACATTAATTACTCTACATTACATTAATTACTCTGCATTACTCTACATTACATTACATTACTCTATTGGAGTGGGTGGTGCTGGGGAGTATTTTCATTTAAAATGAAGGGGAAGAAGCAGAGGCAAGATATAAGGACAGTGAAAAATGGACTTCATCCTGGTCCACTGGGTTCATTGACTTTACCTCAAGAAAATATATGTGGTTCAAGACAAGAGCTATTTAATAGGGGCCTGGAAAAATACAGTATTATATTTCAAGATTGTTTCTTCTAACTCATTGTAGTGCTCCTTAGCACCACCTGGTTCCCTACTGCAAATGTAATTAATACTTTTTGTCTCAATCCGGTCATTAAATGTACTGATTCCAGGAGTCCAAGCACATATTCTGATCCTATGCAATGAAGCTGATGTGGAGAAAAGCAAAAACTGATCTGACATGATGCTATAGCAGAAAGCAACATATATTAGAAAAGATATTCCTTTATTTAGGAGCTATCTTAGGGCTTATTACTGATGTGTTAGGGTATCAATCAAGGTAAAAGAAAAGCTCGGAAAAAGCTTGCACATACTGTTCATATCCATGCAGATATGTTATTATATCATTTGCTAAAAAGCAATTTTTGTTGTTGTTGTTTGTTTGTTAATCAAAAAAGCATCATTAAATATCTCTTCATGTGAATGAATGAAAAACACGGTTAAGATATCATCTGATGGTCAGTATCAAAAATAGTAAAGAGATCTCTCTAGCTTGGTGAATATATATTTCTGGTATGGAAATAGTGTATTCTTGGCTTTTTATGATGCCATGGTATTTTCAAAAGAGCAAAGTTTTTTCATGAATTCCATTCCATCCATAGTCACAACAATGGCACAAACAAGCTATAGTTAGTCATGACTAAGCTACTAGGTTATGGTGTTGATGTGTTTATGTTCATTACTTTGTTCTCTGTTATCAACGTATTGTTCAAATATATTACCCAGCAGTGTATTTCTAAAACTATCTCTGAGATAGGGGTAAGCCTAGCCTTTTACACTTAGAAATCCTTTGAACAGCGTGTTATCGTCTCTTTCTTATCTCTGTAGGAATCAACATACTGTTTGGTGGTTTAGGCCAAAAAGAATAATAGATTTTGGGCTTTATTCTCAGATTACTGCTTGCAATGATGTTTTTTTTTTTTTTTTTCTGATTTATTTATTTACTTTTTATATTTATTATCTAGATTGAGTTGTGAACTCATAAAATGCTATTTAAAAGAATCCAATAGGTTTAAATCATGTAAGTGTGTATTTAAGTACGTAACAAATCTACTCTAATATAAATATGTAGTGGTAGAAGTCGAGCTTTTCACAATTTAGTTTGGGATACCACAATATTACTTATACACATACATTATCATAGCTAATGATTGTTGACTCTACAATTAATATATTACCACATTGTACTATGATTTAAATTAGCACACATGGGAGGAAATTCCAGAAGGAAGGGAATGGAGCAACAAATATATGACACAAGAAGCATGTATTACATGCAGACTCTCATCTAGCTACATGATCAGACATGGTATTTCAAACATGACTGTATTATAAGCCTTTTACACCTAATTAAAAAAAAAAAAAAAAAAAAGAAAAAAAAAAAGACATACTTAACCACAGACATTTTCTTCACATGAGAATTTAATTCTGTTGGCTTGGGGTTCTTAGAATTTCTGTTTATTCCAAAAGAAATTATAATCTACTGACTCCACTGACATTTTGGAATTTTGCTTTGCAGCTGCATGAATTATACTAATATGCTGAGGACAGATATTGTTCTTGCTCCATACTTTACATAAATTAATAAGGATCTTTCTATTGCATTAATGAGAACAGGATCAGGCCAAAGAGATCAGCTATTTTTTTGCATATTTTATAGACTACACTGATACCACTGACATCTTTATATGATCTGTGTCTCAAGTTCTTGCTTACTATCAGGGTCTCAGATGTTGATGTAACTGTATTTGTCTCTTATTAATTCTATGTTGGTTATCTGTGATCTATATTTGGGTCCAAAAGGCTTTTGAGAAAGATGCATGATTCAAATACATCCGTACAGCTAATCTACAGCTAACCCGCAGAAGCAAGGACAAACTACTTATTCTGCAACATTTAAGTTTTTGAACAAACAGATTCTGTTTCTATCATGCTCCTGTGTTTTACTATTCAGGGTTTCTGAAATAGCAGTTCTATTCATTGTTTTGAAGAAGCTGTGTTGGTACAGCCCGCTTTCCTTCAAGAGCAGCTCAAATATGGAGAAACCTCCTTGTATAAACAAAATTCCAGATTGACTTTGTTCTAACGATATGTCAGAATTTTCTAAGAATACAGATAAAAGTTCACTGGTCTAATTTGCTAAACCTGAATCTATTGCGGTAAACCATGTTCAATTTCATAATCGAGACAGGGTGAGCCATGTTATTTTACCATGTGTGAACAGCCACATAAAAACAGAGTAAAACTGTCAATGTTTTTCCCTACAAAAAAAAAAAAAAAAAAAAAAGTAAAAAAAAAAAAAGACCTTTCTGGCAAGAAGCTGAACTCATCTGGATGCAATTCACAACCAAAGACCTGTTGTGTGCAGGTTAAAAAAAAAAAAAAAGTTTTTAAACATTTTGTAAAAAAATTGTAAAAAGTTTGTAAACCAACTTTGTAAACATTGTCTTTGGAAGATGATTTCATCTGCTGTACAAGTGTCTAGAGAGCATTCATCCTTTAGAGGAAAAAACAGGTGCTTCACCACAAATTTAGAATTCTTATTTGTCCTTCTGTGCTTTCTGCAGAAAAAAAGAAGAGGTGTGAGACGGTAGGATGACCTCAAATACATATTTGTATAAATGGTCGAAGTTGAAAACAACACAGGTTGCAATAAGCTTTGGAAAGATTAATGAAAATGTCTCTACCATTTTGAACATGCAGCTGAGAATCCCTGTGATGTATCTGCCCCAAAATACAAGGATATTAATTTTTACAATAACATTTTAACAGACAAAATGATTAGACAGACTTAAAAACTAGCAATCAGAAGCTAACTTCACTTATTAAGAAATAAACATTATTCCTTATGATTTTAAGCCTTCTTTCTTTTTGCTCCAAATAGCTTATACTCATGGAATCCAGCTTTCATTAAAATCCAGCAGAGTTCTATCACTGATTTCAAAGCAGACAGGATTTCATCCGAGGATTCCAGTGGGAGTAATTTCCACATAAGGGACTATTCAGCATCAATAGCATCAACTGAAGTTGGTCACAGAATAAAATAAACTCTTGGGTTTTAGTTTCCTTTGGCCATCTATAATGCTTTCTTGTACTGTACAGGTACAATGAGAGCTTGTCCAAGACCACATAGCACTTTAAAAAGTAGCCAGATAAAGGATGCCTTCAACAGGTATAGTGTGAGTTACAAAGGGTAACATATAACTTAATTCAGAAGTGAAGGAATTAAAACCCACATTGCTTTTGTACAGTGAGTAGTTCAAACTTTTCATTTTCTTGGCAAACTGCCTTTCCTTCTCTTTAACAGCAATAAATTCATGTGTTTATTTAAAATATCCATGTCTTCCACAATTTAGAAAGAACTCTCTCATGTATTTACCTAATCTAGGGTAGTAAAATTGATATGCTCTATAGGGTTCCTTATTTTAACCTTATTTTTCCTGATTTAAGTCTACTGTGGCTTTGTTTTTGATTATTGCACCTTGTTATAAACTTAGAGTCACCATTTTCATAATCTGCTAGAACTGCTCCTCTTCTTTTCTGCAATGAATCTAAACTGAGACAGTAGGACAGGTAAGGCAAAATCAGAGTAATACAAAGTTTATCACCAATATTTGGAAACACTGACGATGTGCTTCCAATAAGACCTGTGCAGAACAAGTTCAAGCTCTACTCTCATTATTGTCATTTGTCTTTCCTTGATGGTAATATCAGGTATACCAAAAATGAAGTGTAATGGTACTTGTGATACTGCTTTTGAAAGGCAAAGGTTTATTTATATTGGATTCAGACCATCACTCAAACTCACAAAAACTCAGGTGATCTACTTGATAAAATCCAAAATCTTATTTGTTCTATCTAAAAGCACATACATGTTGTCTCAGATGCATATATGATCTGGGATTGTAAACATTCCACCTCCTTTTTCAGTCTGCTATTTTTATTTTCCTTATATCTCTTTCTTCAAATCTTAGATACACATCAAATATTATTCTGCTTTTGAAACTCAGAGAGGATCCATCTCATTGTCTTTCAATTGCTTTCTATTCTGTTTCAAATCCCAAGAACCTTGATAGCATGTTCTCACTTAGATGCCATTCACATGACACATCATATCTTAAACAATTTTGCAAGTACAAAGGTTTGCACACTCACATCAACCAGCTCAGGCTGATTTATTAACATTTTTTTTCCTTCATGTTACTACTTAAAATGAAAACATAACATGAGATATTCATTAGGATAGTTGGAAGTATCCAACAATCATCAAAACAAGGTTATATATTCTCTCACCAGGAAAAAAATATTTAAATAATAATTAAATTATCTATAATTATTTAGAAAGCTAATGTGCAAAGCCATTCAGATGAGATTTAGATAAGATTTTGAATTGCGTTTGTTGATGCAAGTTCAAAAGTGAAAACACTACACTGGCCCCCTCCTTAGGACAAAATAGGACATCAGGGTGATTTATGGATGTTTACAGATCTACCTCAACAACAGTACTTATGAAGCATTTTCACATTTTGACTGATTCTTTCAGAACAATTTGATCCTTAAGTTTCAAGAAGTTTAAAATTCCTTCCAAGTCCAAGGTCAAAGCTAATTTTGTTAAAGCTAATCAGGTGTGTTTGTATTATCTGTAAAATCTAGCAAAACAGTGTTAACTGATGAACAGCAAAATAAATTCAATAGATAAATTCAGATAAATTCATAAGCTGAGAGCATTAGGGAAAAAAAATGTTTTAAATGTAGAATGGGAATGATAAATGCAGCACAAATAGGTTTCACTTGGATGCTCAAAAGCCATGTCTCATTATTGACAAAACAGACATAAAAATAGACACACAAACTGCCTTCTTTTACTTGGAATGGTGGATAATTATTTATTTATTTGTTTCTGGAATCGAGAGAGAGAAGAAAAGAAGCAATAATAAGATCTCAAGTTCAAGCAGAGCCCTGGTTAGAGCTGTGCACTCTCTATGTAATAAAATACAGACACACAGATACACGCAAAGAGTAACAGGGCAAGGAGAACTGGCAACAATTAATAAAGAAATGCACAGATCAGATGATATGGAAACTATAGACAAGGTAAGTAATAAAACAGCATGAAAGATATGAATGAATAACCTATAAAGGGTGGAGTAAGATCAGAGATGGACTCTGATTGACAATGACACTCATTGTCATTCAGTGACATAACAAAAGGCATGTTGGCAAAGATGGAAATGCAGGAAATTCCACTTAAATGTTGCTGGTTGCTTTTTGTTGTTGTTTGTTTGTTTGTTTGTTTGTTTGTTTAAAGCAAGAGTAGTCTAACATTGGAACAAGTAGCCTGTATAGTTTGTGGATGGTCTGTTTAAAACAGTCATGAGCAACCTGCTGTAGCTGTCCCTGGTTTGTGCTGTGGGTTTGAATTGGTTTCAGTAGGTCCTCACCAAACTCAATCTTTTTGTGATTTTATATGTCATCAGTAGATATAAATGAATTTTAAAATTACATAAAACCCAAAAGATTCCTAGAGCTGGATTTGGTCACATGTTCATACAATTTATCAGTCCTGAGAACTAAATACTTATTGAGATACTCTGTATTTGAGAGTATTTATTCATATCCCTATGACAAGTATTAACTATTTTATAGCTTTACAGTAAAATATGGTGCAAGTCTACATTGGTATATGTACTGATCTTGAATCAGCAGGTCTTTATAATTTATATCCAAGAAGAACCTGGCTTGTTAATGATGATTTTCAGTTAATTCTGGAAGATTTGGAAAAATCCAGTTAAACAGGAAAAGCATAATGTTGTACCAATATTTAAAATGTGCAAATGAGAGTATGAGATAATCACAAGGCTGTCAGCATGACATGGATTTCAGTGTAGTGTTTCAGTGATGTGAATGAGACCATTTTAGAAAAAACTAAAAGGATTTCTTTTTCACAAATGGCTAACAGCAGAATGAAAGTTCCCAGTGTACTATTATGGTCAAAAGGTCCATGTGATACTTAGACATAAATAATGGATTTTAGAGTAGAAGGATGATTATATTTATTTTTGTACCGTTTGACACTAGTACAGTTGTTACTATTACACGAGATCTTTCTTTGGTACTTACAATTGGAATGAATTTTGGCAAATCAGAGAGGGTTCAAAGAAGAGCTAGAAGAATGTTCCTTTGTTAGGAGAATGTGTCTAATTATGATCATGCAAAATGAGAAATTTCAGTGGCGTCTTAAGATTTATATGCATTTAGATGGGGGAAAGGATTTAATTATAGGGAACCTATTTGTCTAGAAACCCAATCTTCAGTATATGAAAGTTGAGACTGAGCTGTGGGCCCTTCCTCCTTTTGCCCCACACTGAAGAAAATGAAGAACTGGAAAGGCTTTCTAGGAATTAAAACCTAAAGTAAATTATTTATATTTCTTTCCTTCTAAAAGATACATTCCAGAATCCTTTTTAAATAGCTCTTTGCTTTGTGCTATGTGGGGGACCAGGTTATATGATCAAAATAATCCAGCATCATGCAGTGTAGAGATATCTGAGTTACTTGTCTTTGAACTAAATCAGTTAGGTTTAGTCTGGAAAGCAGTCCAGCTGTAGCACTGTGGAACTCCATGGGGGCTGATTTAACCTTCTTCTTGGTAGCGTATTGACTATAGCTCTATAAATCAAAGTGCTCATGAAACATAAATCTAATTATAAAAGAAGAAAAAATGGAATCTTGCTCACATAAAAGTGAAAGCAATCCAGCCTATAGAAGAATTTCAGAGGTCATTCATATATGTCATGGTGAAAATAAAAGATAAAATGGATTCACCTCATTTCACACATTGCCATCAGTGAGCCTACAAAAATTCTTCGTAATACAACCCGATGTAAGATTTTTATAATTACATTTTTTATATAACTTAAGAGGCACATTTTGCTGGAAAACTTAGCTAGCTAAGTAATTAAAAAAATTACATAGTATGATGAAAACAAGTAAAAAACAACATTTTAAAAAAAGAAACAAAAATCTGAAAACATATATTTATATAAACATGTAAAACATGAACATTTATTTATGTTTGTATTTATGCATAAACATATTTCTGTTTAATTGTGCCAAGCTCATGTTAAGTATGATCATTGTTTACCACTCTCAAGTGTTCAGACATCTAGACTATTCAAATAACTGAATTCCAAAGTGTGAAATAACTATAACACAAATAATAAGTTCTTCAAGGCTGAATTTTGAATGAATAATGACCTAAACATGTGTATCAATTGCTGCTAGATCTTGCCAAAAGCAAGATCCTCACTTGATAGTTTTCTGTGCTTGGAGAGAATAATAAATAAGATAAATAATTAAAAACTAAAATTAAATTAAAAATTATTTAATAATCTCTAAGTAAACTTTAGAGAAAATGCTGAAGCATGCAGTGTAGCACCAGTATACCATATATAGATAGAGAAGCAGAGCTGAAACTGAATGGGATCTTACTCCTTTCTCTCTATTTAGGACTCAACATAGCCAACCTTTTATGTGTGTATTGAAAGACAAGCAATCACTAGTGTTCAGGGGTATGCCTATGAATGCAGTCTAATCCCTTAGAGGTTATAAAGTTGGGTTTCATAATGAAGACAAAAGATGACATATATTTGAATGGTCTGTAGCATAGAAATTATTTATTTGCATTGTTTTACAAATACTTATAGATAATAATAATAAAAAAATCTAGGCCATTTTGCATTAGCTGGTTCATGAATTGTACTCCAACAAAATAGAATTGGTTAACTTAGTATGAAAATAGTAATAAAAATGTAAGCAATTCTACTGAGAAGTACCAAATCCTTGATTTTAGTCTTTTTGAAGAAGTTACTGATTATTTGTAATGGTGATATGTCCAAATTTTAAAATGTTTTTAGTGCCAATCAAATTTTACATTTCAAAGTTCTGGAGAGATTGTCTTGTGCTTGTTTTTTTTGTGATTCTCTACAGGAATTCACTGAAATTCAGTAGATGTGCTCACAGAGAAGCTGAATATGTGGTGATAAACAAACAGTGATACCTTCTTGAGGAACTGAGCCCGTGCTGTAACATACTCTAAATACAAAGTACTATACTTCATTTTAAATAATTTAGTAGAACAGCACAATGATACAGAAATAAATCACCTGCTCACATTTCTCCACATTATCTTAAAACAGCAAAATGCTATAAATGCAACTTAAGTAGGATTAATTTAGGGGGGAGGTGGAGTAGATCATTAAGAATATGTCTTACAACCATGTAGATAAACTTGGTAGTTTTAAACTTTCACACTTTATAAAAGTGTAAACCAAACCTCATAATTCCCCATGTGATCACATAAGAATACCAACTGCTTTCAAATCTTTCAAATTCTACTAAAATATTCAACAAATCCTTGTGACTTATTTTACTATACTTTGTTTCCTCTGATTCTTCAAAGTTTAATGAGCTCTATCTGGCCTGCTAATGTTAAGTGGTTTGTAAACATTAATTTGTTTAACTCATTTTCTCTCTCTCTCTCTCTTTTTTTTTTTTTTTTAATTGGTTGTTTTTAGATTGGCAATGATTTGATTTGTGTTTTTTTTTTTTTTACTATTCAAATATATATATATATATTCCTGGATCGAATTAATGATTTTTTCTTTCCAAGTAGCTGAACAATGAAATACTAATTAAAGGTGTTAAAACTACTATAATATCAGGGTAAGATATATGATATTATAGTCTTTTTAACATGAGTTAGGACTACCAAAACTGGATCGTTGATAAAGGCTTGTGCTGGCAATGATACAAATATTGCTCTGCATCATTAACCCCAAATATATATTTCCCCAAATATTCCAGGCAGCTGACTAATTTTCTGGAATAGATAAAGAAAATAAAACCATTTTTTAAGACCTTAAAGGATTATTTCTGAAAGATATTTTTCAAATACTTCTTCAACAAGGAAGAACCAGCACCTGACTGTGTCTTTTAGTCTTTTTGTCTCAAAAATAATCCACAATAAACAACAAAACAAAATAAAACGAACAAACAAACAAAACAGTTTAAATGCTACCTTCCTTTGTATTTAAAAACATTTATTCAAGGGACTTCTAATGTTAATGTACCAGTTATGTTTAGCTATTTTTTATATAAGTCTATATGTGTCCTTGCCTCTACTGAAAAATTCTGTTAGGATTCAGTTCAAAATGTTGAGTTAGATTAATTAATTAAACATTTAGAAATAATTTTTTAATGTTCAAATGTCAGTTCAAATGTTATTATAATGTATTTGACATTTTTAGGGGGAACTGAGAACACCATATTCACTGGAAAGTATGTGGGAGTGTCAGGCACCTCAAATTGGGATCTAAAACCTGATGACAAGCAAGAAGTTATTTAAAAATAACAAATGTAGTCTTCTAAAAAGGTACATCTGAAACCTTGATTCTGTGAGAAGCTTAAGTGTACTGGGACATCCTATTTGAGATCCAGAATTCTCTCCCAAAGGTAAATATCTATCTCCATTTTAAAAGAGCTGACCAGAAGTTCATTTATGTTCCTTAAGATGCAATTCATGAAAAATAATGAATTGGTAGCAAAACATATTTCTTGTAGTGATTTCTGAATATATAGGAATAACAGTAATGAATAAATCTAGGTGTAGGCCTGAGTATTCAGGATATCACCACAGTAAATTATTAATGTGCAGTGTTCCCCAATTCCCTACTTTTGTATCTCAAACTATTTCACTAAAGTATGTGCACAAACACCAGCAAAAACACCATTGTAACTTTATGGAGAATCTGACACTGAATGTATGTTAAAATCCACCAGAAGCTCAAGTGAAGTTGTGTCTGATTTCTCTAACTTGATCAGGCTAGGCCATTATTTAAGGGCAATTTGCTCAGCATGTAAAAGAATAGGCACTTCTATGCATACTGAAATGTACAACAATGAGCACTTCTAGAACTTAAAATAAAAGCCTGTGCCATTCAACTGCTTTCCATGAGTAAATTTATGCTGAACAGGACTTTTTATCAGGATCATAGTTTTCAACATAGGCACCTAAAATTCACAGTTCTACTTAAGTTCCTTGGATCTCACTCCTAGTAAAAGAACAGGGTTGCAAATGATGAGAGAACTGTTCACAGCATGCTTACGTACTGTAAACCAAACAGCCAAACATTTATTCATGAATCACTCTATCTCTGGCCTCTTGTAATTTATGGGTAGAATTTCTGATGAAAGCCAATGATTTTTTTTCCCCAGTTGCAATAGCATGTAGTTTATTTCATGTAATTGGAGAATAAAGAGAGAAGTGCTTGGATTAACATAGCAATTTCCTGCGCTGAGCTGAAACCTTGCTAATCAATTTTAAGTAACCAGCCAATGCATTTATGTAATAACCTAATCAATCTCAAATGCACATTTTACCATTTTGATTGAATTTAATACCCCAGCTTGGAATTAACTGACATTATTGACAATACTTTGAACATGTAATTGGTGATTTGATATTACAATTGGTGTCAGGTGCCTTAAAACAATTTTCTAGTAAATTCAGTACCATTAATTTATTCTTTCACATTATTCTGCAGAACATATAGAACCTAAAATATTAACCAGCTTTGAAAGTATGAATTCCTGAGGTTTTAACCACCAAATTAATTCCTCTTTCTAAACATTTTGTAAAGCAAAAACAAAACAATAAAAATGTTATCAGCATCTATTTTACTATAAATAAAAAGACTAGAAATATTTTGCAGTACATCCAATAGAAATATTTTTTGGAAACTATTTGGACTAAGGCCAAATAATTTCTTGTTACAGACATTTTCTGCAATACTTAATGGCTACAAGATAATGCACTTAATTCATAATTTTTCACAAGTGTGACACTAGCAAAATTGCAATTGCTCAGAAAATAAAAGGTAGATACAAGTTTTTGTATTTAATAAAGAAATGGCTAACATTTAGAGAAACTTGGACTACGAGGAGTCCAAGGAGCTTGTGCTAACAAGACTTTAACTGGCTAATTCATTCATTTATTCATTTATTCATTCAGGTACTGAGCTTTTCTGGGAGACATTTCACACATTCAGAAATTTCTTGGATACAAGAGATTTGCTTCACCCAGTGAGGGCTAATATATCAGCTGCACAATCCGTTAGACACTAATATCCATCTACATCATGGCAGAACTGGATGTTGTTATTGGTTAACTATCTTTGCTAGTTGGGCATCTGTTCTAGCCATTAATAATCCCAATTATGGCAGTTACAAAACTTTCCTTGACAGCTTATTCTATTGTTAACTATTCTTTCAGCAGTAAATCTTTTGTCCTAATATTTAGCCTACATTTTTCCCACTAAAGCTTGAGGCAATTATTTCTTGTTCTGTCTTCCTTGACGATGAAGTATAATTAATCTTTTTTCTTTATAGCATCCTTTTATGTTCTCCAGCCTTTACCAAAGCAGTGTTATATAATTCATTCATATTATTTATTTATTTCTCTAGATTTAGCACACAGTTATTAAATAAAAAATAAATGACAGTAAAACAATAGGATATTCAGAAAGAGGACTTGTGTACATGTGTTTGCACAGCTATAAGCTTTTTAAAATGACACAAAAAGACATTGCTGAAAGTACAACTTTATGTGAAATTCACAGGGCTGTTTAGAGTCAATGACACAATGTGGCCTGCTTACAGTTCAAAGAAGTGGGGCAAAGTACACAGCTCCCTTTCAAAAATTTGCATGTTGAAGTTTCTAGAATTTCATTGAACTAGCAGAATTATCTTTATTCACGTGGAACAGTTGTAAATAGGACCTGATGTCTAGTTCAGTACATTGATAATACTGTTGTAATCTGTATGCTCTGAAACTAAGTAAAGCCAGACTAATTTAAAATGATCTATAAACATAGAGGAAAATATCTTTACCAAAAACTTTAAACGCTCGTAAATTCCAAATTAATTTTTGGAGCATCTTGAAAATTGAATGACCTGTATTAAAACTGCAGTAAAACTGTAAGTTCTTACACATTAGATGTACATAAAAATGTAGCATACTAAAAAGGATTGTACAATATTAGCATAATATTGTAGGGTATAAACATTTTTTAAACATTTAATGTCAGCCTTTCTCCTATATCACTTGATGTCTGAGGTGTTTTTTTTTTTTTATTATTTGTTTGCGTTTTTTGTTTGTTTTTTAATGAAGGAAAATCAAATAATGAATAAATCCTTGTGTCTCTTGCAAGGCATATCTGTGCTACCAGTCTCTGCCAGGGAAACCTTCTTGGTTTCAGCAGTGACAAGAGTGTCTTTCAGTTGAAATTTCTAGTACCCAAGCAGGCAACTCAATTGACCCAGTTAGAGTTATAGAGTTTGTTTACTTTTTATCACTGCAAGTGTGAAATTCTCATTACCATTGTAATCTGATATATCCTTGTTATGCTGAATAACAGTATTATCCAGTTTGTGGAACCCTACAGATCGACAGAATCCTTTAAGTTGCTCTGTTAGGACATGAGAGTTAAACAGTGCAGGATCTGACAAACATCAGTGTAGAAGTAAAGCAGCTTTGTCAGTAAAATTATGTGTTCTCTCTTGCACACAGATATTCTGGAAGTTTTTTAAGTCACTGATGATGCTCAAAGCATTTCTGCTTTCCACAGACAGATCTGCGGGATATTTACCAGACTCATGTCCAGCAAAGCACAAGCTGAGTGTTAAAAGTTTTTGTTGCGCAGGTAGTATGTTGCCAAAATTCCGCCTTGTTCTGTCTTTTTGTCAGTTTTTCATATTTTGCATATTTATCACATATTACCCTCATTTGGAGTCTGCCTGGAAAAGAGTCTAGCCTCTTGGATATGATTTATTAACAGTTGTCAGTATTGTTTGCTAGCTGTTTAGCTGCAAGAAAAAGGTGCAATGACAGTAAGTATATATACACGGTGCCTAGGAAAAAATAAAATGTTTTTTCCACATTTAACGTTTCGCTTGTAGTTCATGAACAGTAATTTTTTTTTCTGGTCTCAAGACAGGCTTTCTTAGATTCTTTCAAGGTATAATATCCTCAAGGTAATTATGAGGAACAATGGGATGCATAGTATTCTGTTTATGGGGTAAAGAAAAGAGAACAAAAAAGAAAGAAAAAAAAAACAGGTACAATGTTGGATTTGCAAATGTATTGTTGCTTGTAGTTATCTGAAAATAATTTAAAAAAATGATTTCTTTATTACTATGCAATTTCTATTACAGTATAAAGACAGACGCATGCGTATCTTTACACCTGGGGCTTTCAAAACATTTTACAAAGATTCTAATATAACAGCATGTTTGTTGGAGCTAGGGAAAGCATCAGAGAATCACCATGGTTAGAGCAAACATCCGAGTCACCTGTTAGAATTCTACCTAACATGATCTCCCTATATAAAAACAAGAGCAAATTGGAAGGGGAAGTTTATTCCACCTGAATGGTTTCTGGGTTTGCCTTTGCCTATCTGCAGTTTAGATTGAAGTGGATTTGGTGAACATAACCTCTAGTTAAATATTAAAAGGGAGAAGTGACTATGTGCCAAGTCCAATAAATTCATCTAAATGACTTTATTATCTTCATTAGATCTTGCTTTCAGACATGTCTACAACCTCCTGACTTTATAAAATAAACCAAACGTGTATGTAAAACAGCAACTTGAAGTGCATGTGACATAGTGAATGGATTTTTTTGTTTTGTTTGTTTGTTTTGTTTTGTTTTGTTTTCAGGGGTAATATTGGGGTTTTAAATAATCAACAGTCAGTAATCTAAAAAGTTAGCTGCTAAAACTAACTGTTATGCACTGTAGTAATAATAACTGCTTTTATTTATTTTTTTTTTTCCAGTAGATTAAATAATAAAAGTAATGTTCCATTAGAATATGTATCTAAAAATTCTATCAAGCTAGAATACTGTTTAGGCTCAACATGAAACAAACAAACAAACAAACAACAACAACAACAACAAAAATAGCTTCATTAAATATTTGAATTATGTAAAATATTAAGTACACAATTAACTGTTTTAGGAGTAGTTTGTTTATGCATGGAAAACTTGATTTTTTGCAAAATGAAGAAACCTCTCTAAGATGTTTTAACAGATGTGGAAAGGGAAAAATAAAACATTTTAAAGAACTTCTGCAATTTAATTGTCATTATTGCACTAGATTTAATGTAGAAACCTATAGCAGGGGTTCTATATTCTTTCTTATATGTTGAGGATCGATGTCACGTGCATAATCATTCATACCAGTGTACTGGGTCTGGCTGGGATGTTAACTTTCCCTGCAGCAGCCCATACAGTGTTGTGCTCTGCACTTGTAGCTAGAACAGCAGTGGTATCACACTGGTGTTGTGTCTGCTGCTGAGAAGTGCTGGCACAGCATCAGGACTTTCTCTAACTCTCCTAGGGTGTGGACAAAAAAGTGAGAAACATCAGCAGGGCAGCTGACCTAAACCAACCAAAGGGATATTCCATACCATATGATGTCACACTCAGCAATAAAAGGTGGAAAAAGGAAGAAGAGGGGAGGGGTGGGCTCTCGTTGCGAAAACGTCTGTCCTCCTCTCAAACACCGGCTACGTGCACTGAGGCCCTGCTTCAAGGACGTGGTCGAGCATCACTCATTTGTGGGAAGTAGAGAGTAATTTCTTTCCTCTGCACTTCCACATAGCCTTTACTTGTTTTTTTGTTATTCCCTTTCCTCCTCCCTCTTCCCCTTTCCCTTTTTTCCCTTTAGTTGAATTGTTTAATTAATAATAATATTTCCTTAATAATATTTTTTTCTCTTTAATTAAATTATCCTATCTCAACCCGTGAGTTGTTCTTTCCTTTACTTCTTCCCCTCCTCATTTGAGGAGGGGGAGTGAGAGCACGGTTGTGGTGTTCAGCTGCCTAGCACGGTAAAACCACCACAACCAGCCATACTATGGTGATATTATACAAACAAGTTTCCAGTAATAGATACTGTATTACTTACTTTCAGTTTAAGACCCACCTCGCCCTAGAATATGAAATACATCTATAGCAATTAAAATAATTATAAAATGCTAAAATAATGTGATTTCTGTCTTTGAAATTTTCCATTTCAGAACATTTGAATTAAATTCATAATTACTGAATCACACCAGCAATGTGTGCCTGGCTGTCCAGCTAATAGCACAGAAACATGAACAGAATATAAAATAAAAGGTGTGGCTACAAGCTAACTAAATACTAGTCATGTGCTTCTCTTTTCCCTGGCAATTTTGAATATACTAGTCAAGATCTTGATCAAAAATCAACCTTCCTACTCTGATAAAAATCCAAACAGTTACATTTCATCTAATAAAAATGAAGCCACTGGGCTTGTGGGTGTAAGTGCTTCTACAGGGGGAAGGAAGAAGTTGGGTGCAATGAGGAAGAGAATCATCACCATGGGTTACTGATAACTATCTTCTTTGTAGATATTCCCAGAAAAGCTAGGAACAGCTTCATTCTGGTTAGAATGCTCAGAGTTTAATCATTCCCCCAGACAGGAAGCACTATTCATAATCATCATTCCTATGCACAAGAAAAAACAGCCTTATATCAATGGTTTGAGGGAGCATAGATAGGACCATCGCACTCCTAAGTCAAAGGAGTGGAGGGCTTATAACCTAAATTTCATCTGATCTAGAAAGAAATGAGAAAATCAATTAAAAAAAATAAAATACAAAAAAACTTTCCCTTGAGAGCCTTCTTTGAGCTGAACAATGTGTTTGAAATTTAGCATACATGTCTTCTAATGAGACAAGAGAGGAGTCACCCATGTTTGTTCATCTAGTTTCTTTGACTCTGCTTACAGTCAGTTGTACCTTGGCTAGAATGTAAATCAGATCAAAAGAAAATCCTTTGTGCTGACATGACTGGAGACAAACATAAAAAAGAATTAGAAACAAAGCATTAGAACAACAACTGAAAAACACTCTCAGCTGAATCCTTTCTCCAGATGGAACTGATCCTGTCAATCACAAGTGCTGTCTCTTTGCCCCTGTGGCTGAGCTTGTTCCTTAGGGACACCTCATTCTCCTTGGCTCCCTTGTGCTATGTTCAGCTTCTGAGGCAGAGGTTCCTTCTACATACGTAAGGTCTTGTATATCATTTAGAGAAACAGATGCAGTTCTCTGATGACGGGCAGGGAAGGATTTCTGTCTCCTTAGCCGGTGAGTTTAGCTGTGATCACATCTGACCTAATGCCCCACTTTGCCTTTCAGCAGAGTGCCATCAGATATTCCAACCACCATACGCCCAGGCTCCTTTAACCATCTAATTTGATCAGAAGTCAGACAGTTTTTCAGTCTCATGATTTTTTGACACACATCTCTGTGCACACCCTTTGTGTAGCACCCACCACTGAGAATTTAGCTGTTATTCTCCAGGCTAGTTCTGACTTCCTAGATTACTTTTAGTCTTAGTGTACTATTGCTTCAATAGCAATATTGGCTTTTCAGTAATCTCTTGGCTTTGAGCTCATGCAATTCAATTTTAGGTTTCCCTTTTCCTTGGGAACATCTGTAGGGTGTTTCTTTCACTTTTGCTTAAAAACAAATAACCTATATGAGCACGTACACCTATACTCAAACTGGTAAGACGCTAGAGTAGCCCAATTTGTAGTAAATGTCAGACAAATCACATATGCCATACATGTGTAATAATATCCTTTTCTTGCCCCTCTGTTCACTGAATCCTTGTTCGAGGTGTTTTATTTACAACATTAAGTTTTTGAACAACTCCAGGCTGATACATTTAGGAATTCTTTGCCAATATATTCCTTTTCTGTGGATAGAATTATTTCCCAATTTACAGCAGATTGTGGTTCAAGACAAAAGCAGATTGATTCATCCCATAAGAACTACTTACTGCATAAAATCAGCATTGCTTTAAAGGTTGGTAGCTGAGATCCTGAAGAGAAGTAGTTGCTATATCAGTAGTAACAGTTGCATGGCAATATTCTTTATTTCCAGCATAATACGCTACAGTTCACCTTTTAATCATGTTAACTTCTGCGATTCACAATTGTAACTAAGCAATTTAGAAAATAGAATTTTGTCATTCTGAAAATTTTAACTTTCTATATATGTCGACTTAAGAGCTCAGATGCCTGATGTATTTGTGGAAGAAACAAAATAAGCAAACAAACAGAAGTAAAAGAAAACAAAACAAGCTCTGAAAAAAAAAAAATCAATTCAGAAATATTAACAGGAAAAATCACTTTCTTAAGTGATACCACTTAGGAAAGTGATTTTTCTTGTTAAAATTTTTGAATATTATTTTTCTACCATCAACACACCAACATTTTGAAAATCTTTTTTTTTTTTTCTTTTCTTTCTTTCTTTCCTCTGGAAAATTTTAGAAAAATTACTTCAATTGCCATTTCCCTATGTGAAATATTGATGGTTAGGGTTAAGTCATTAAAGTGGTTAAAATCAACCATATCAAGCTAAGGAATTAAAAATAGGAATAAAAGGAGTAAAAAATGATACAATGTAGTCATAATAATTAAAAAGTAATGTGCTTGTTTTTAAGCCTATCCTCAAAGATAGTTTTGAGTTATTTCTTAGTGATGAACTTCAGATGAAGAAAGGAAAAATTATTGTTCACGGTAACACAGATATATCCCTTCCTTTCCCTTTCCTAAAACCTATGCATGAAACTTTAAAAAATAATATTTAATAGACTACAAATTAACTGAGAGGATCAAAAGTCTTTTTCCTCTAACATTTACATTATCTTTTGAACAGCTGGTGGAAAGCGATCTTTAACCTTTTTTGTCTGAACTTCAACATACTTATTATACTTATTATTCAAAATACCTCCATGAGCAGTGGTTGGATGCAAAGCTGAAAAGTCACATTATAAAGCAGGGCTTTGATAATTTTCAGAATGGAAGGAGAAGCATAACTGATAGGGAAGTTAGGAAGGTTAATTTTATTTAAGGTTAATTCGTTAAGTTCTAGTTCAGTAGATTTTGTAACAGTTGTTCCCTGATTTTCATGAATGACAAACATATGCATATCAATGCGTGTGTATTAATGTCACATCAGAAATTAAACATGGATCATTTGAGTTGACCTTCTGTAAAACAAAGACTACTCAGTTTTTCCTCTGATGAGTCCAATGAATCTTTTCTTATGTGGGTTTATGCTGTAAATCATACCCACACACAAAATGGAAATAGGAGCATAATTCCTTTGAAATATTGTCACATGTTGTTTTGTTTCTGTTCAGAAACAATGGGGATGTAAGCTAAACCCTTATTCATTCTTCCACTAGACTAGTCTAGTGGGTTGAAGAAAGATCCTTTCTTAGCTCAATGATATATATATATATATTTTTTCCCTACTTGATGCTTTATCTAATGCAACTGTGATGAAGTGAACTGTATCTTCTGTCTTGGACCAGGATCCTGTGTAGCCTGGGCAGTGCATACTGTCCTTAGTATAGAGCAATCTCTTAACAGGCTAAAATCTAAAGTTATACTCTATACATTCTGATTAGATTTGTGAAACCAAGAACAGAATATATATCACTGACCTTCCAGCAGGATACCTTGAGCAATTACAAGTTAAGCTGCCAGGATTCTCCTGGACCAAACTGACCTTAAACAAGATCTAGGAATGAACAAAACATGGTGAAGTTTTGCAAAGCTTCCTGAAGTTTGGCTTTTCATTCTATCACAGAATCACAGAATTTTCTAGGTTGGAAGAGACCTCCAAGATCATCAAGTCCAACCTCTGACCTAACACTAACAGTCCCCACTAAACCATATCCCTAAGCTCTACATCTAAACGTCTTTTAAAGACCTCCAGGGATGGTGACTCCACCACTTCCCTGGGCAGCCCGTTCCAATGTCTAACAACCCTTTAGGTAAAGAAGTTCTTCCTAACATCCAACCTAAAACTCCCCTGGCGCAACTTAAGCCCATTCCCCCTCATCCTGTCACCAGGCACGTGGGAGAACAGACCATGCTATTTTACCTGGTAATCTTACTGTAAAAATAGGCAGAAAATGTCATCAGAACAGTTTTCTGAATATAAAACGAAAAAAATTCACTTCCAAACTTACCCAGTCTCAAGTTACATCAAATACTGTGTTGCAAGGAAATTCATGTGTTCATGGCTAGAAGAGCATAAAACATGTTGCCTCAAAGACAACAATTATTTATATGCTTTATTGCTCTAATGCTGCCATAGATGTCCAGACAGTGGATGACTGGACTCAAAAAGTCTTTTCCAAGGTATCTGTCCCATGAAGAAGGATGACCCTGCTTGACTAACTTTTAGTTCCATTGTGTCCATACATTAGATGCTACATGACCACCATACCGATTGATACCTTCATGCATATTGATAGTCCAAATGCTCGAAACCAAAAGCCTTAAAGCAGCAGACACATGAACTTCAGTACCTTGTTGTACTATGTGCTATTAGAATAAGAGTTAGGTTGAGGCTTGAATAAATTAGCTAGTAGTGTCATGATTCTCTGAGCTACCAGCAGCTGTGTCCACAGACAGCTTTTTCATACTTGGAAAAAACTCGGGCTCTGAACTCCTCTTGTTCACATGGCTCATTGCATTTCAACTTCTAACTTGGATTCAATACCTCATCCCCACTCTGCCCCATTTTTATTCACTTTGGACAACTTACTCAGTTTATTCTCCTTCTGGGAATTTTCTCTTTCCAAACCTCTACAATAGCACAGAGGAGCTACGTGGCACACAAGAGGCTAGAAATCTGTTGGTCAAATTTATATACTTGCCCCAGTTCTAAATGTCCATTGCCTTATTAAAATTAAAACATACAATTTTGTTGCACACAACAACCAAATATCCGTATCTACTGCATTGTTCATGTATTAGCCATACATACATGTATATACCTGGTTTGATTTATGGCTTTTTATCTAGAACCCCTTCATTCCTTAGGTTTAGTGCTTACAAAACATTGGTATTTTCCTTTCAGTGCTACCTAAGAATAATTTAATGCTCATACTGTTTTGAAATATAAGTATGAATATAGAATGGGCAAGTGATAAAATTTCTAAGGATTTCTTCTTTCATTTTCTTATACAAGCACTTGGTTTTTTAGATATGATCTGAAATTCTGTTTTCAAAATCACATGTAAATGTTTAAATCCTTTGTAACTGTTTTAAAAAGTTCATTTAGATATGTCTCTTACTCATTTTGTTACTGATCTGACCATAATCTTGAAAACTATATATTAGCAAATTTTAAATATATGCTTGATGTTTTCCTTCATTTCCTACCTTTCTTTCATTTGAAACTATCTTTATATCTCATCTCTATTTAAACTGAGTGAAAAGCAAAGCTGTATCTGGTAGTATGATGCCTCCTATAAGTACAACACAAGACTTTCTAAAGACTTCCAACAAGTCAAAATAAGTAGTGGCTCTAAAAAAGGAGTTGTGTAAGCTTGCTTTGGAAGATGAAAATGTTCTGGTTATAAATTTTGCTTTAAAAATAGATTCTCTATTCTCCACTTATGTGATATGGTCTATTCTGTTGTTCTGTATGTCTAAATATGCTTGATTTTTAAATGAAGTGTAAGGGAAATTCATGCTCATCTAATCGATTCTGCATGCTTGTGTCTGTTTCTTCTTGGCCAGCAAAATAATAATACTTGGTATTTATAATATCATCCAATCACCAGGTCCAAGAACACTTGTCAGATATTTCTAAAAAAAACTTTTGCAACAGAGGTAAGCAATGTGTGTTTCCTTGTACTCACACATGGCAGACAACCAAAGCATATAAAGTTTGGCTATGTTAAAAATTCATCTCACTTATAAACATATTTTCAAAAGAACTGTACATAGTCTGTGGTCTCACATGGCATCCCCCTTATAGTAGCTGTTCAGCACTGCATGCTTTTGAAACTGTAGCTACTAGTTATAAAAATAAATGGAAATTGAGATCTTTTGAAGCCAGTCGAAGCTCTTGAGTACTCAAGACTCAAGACTCCCTGTAAAATATGTTAAAGTAAAACCACAAGACCTAGTTCCTATCCCCAAGTATCTTTGTTTCAGAAAGGATTTCAGAAATGAGTCAGGGAAACCTAACTGTGCTATATAGGCAGGCCCAATCAGTACAAATGAGCCATTTAGATAAAAAACAGAAGCTTATCTTCACCTTCTGTAGGTCAAAGAAATATAGTTGTGTATTTGTGCTAAAGTGAATTGTTCAACATGTTTCTGTCTCCAGAAAACATCTCTGCATCCAAATACAATGTGGGAATCTGTTTTGACTAGTACTTACAGCATGGCAAGAAGAGATTCCAACAGAATCCAACACAACAGCCAAATAAAACCTTCTTTTTGAGAATGGAGTGTACTAGATATTAGATATACTACATGATAATAAACTACTTGATTTCTAATGCAGTTAGAGACTTTTTTTTTTTTTTTTTTGGTGACACATTCCTGGACAGACTACAAAATCACAGAGACAGGTCAGAGTGTATTAGTCTGGGAGATGACAAGAAGACATTTGAGCCTCCAGAGTCATATGTATGTGTGTATATATTCCCTGCCAGCCTTCAAACACAGAAGTCTTGTTTGAGTCTGCTTTGAAGCATTTGCCATGGGTAATTTAAGCCAATAGAAGGAAAAATGTTAAATAACAGAAAATCATATTGGAGCAATATATGAGCAAAATAATCAGTTACAGTTGAAAACAGCTATTATTGTAATTTTTATGAAGAACAAATACAAAAGTAAATGAGATATAGTTTTGAAACACTATTATTTTAGTTGTATCTATATGTCCAGTAATTTGAATGTTTTTACAGTCTCCAAAGCATTTATCATTATTATCCAACTTTAAAATTGTTTGTATCAAAAGTAATTTTATTAGATTTGTTATGTTTCAAGATGTCCTGCATTATTTTGCTCAAAGTATTATTCTACGTTGACCAAGGGAGACTCTGAAAGAACACTACACTGAGAACAGGAATACACTAAGCCTGATAACATAAGATTGCAATGTTAACAGCACCTTCTCAAAGGACATCGATGTCTCAGTCATTTCTCTTTTCCCTTCTCTCCCTTCATCTCTCAAGCCTAACAAATTCCTAATTTTATAGTACTAAGTATCTACAAAATATTATGCAAAGTTTTTGTTATATTTGAGTATTGGAAGCTTTGCAGGAAAAGGACACAGAATTAAAAATCTTAAAGAATCTTTCACAGAAAAGGAGCAGAAGAAGAGTAAAGTGGAAGCTGGACAATTTTAACTTAAGTAAATATTTTAGGAAAAATAAACGTTATTTTTCCCTGAAAGCAGAATTCACTCAGGACCATAGTGTTCTGATGAAAATTAGTGTTCATTTAAAGAACTCTACACTGCATTTGTTCCATTATACCTAATAGCACACAATCTCTTAGTATTTTAGTAAATATTTTCTTCTAAAATACTGTTTTTGGATTTCCCTAGGTAAAATTCTGCAACCTTTACTGGCTCTATTTCAGACAGTAAAAGTGAAATTTTCAACTGGGAGTTTTGAGGTGGGTTCTAAAATGATTTCTACTTTGAGGTGGGTCTCTGAAAGGATTTCTACTTAAAAGGTATGACAGCAGTTCTTAGAGTTAGCCCTAAAATAGACCCCTTTTTTCTCCTCTCTTGGGAGGGAGATAGCCAAAATCTTCTGATTTCTGAGAGGTTTGTAACTGCTCTTCATGTTCATTCTACTCTTTTATGTTCTCCTGGTATAAGTAGTAGTAGATTTTTATTTTCTGAGACATATTTCCCTGCTCTAATGCAGTATAGTGGTCCCAAAGGTCACAATTGCAAAACTAGCATTAATGAATGACAGTTTTCATAACCAACTGCGAAAATAAATAAGAATTTTCAAGAGCAAAAATGCAGTGGAAGTTCCAAAGGGGTCCTGGTAAATAGCATTATTCATGGCCAGGTAAAATGTTTTATATTGCTTTCCATTACTTTTCTAATACCAAACTGTTCTAATTGTCTGAGTAGACCTTTTTTTTTTTTTTTTTTTTTTTTTTTTTCTTCTACTGCTGAGGGAAAAAAACGTAATGGGAAAATTTCACTACTCTTTTAGTTAGGAAAAGAAATGCACAAACAAAACAACAAAACTCAGAGTTGTTTTCCATTGCTACTGTAAACAAAGCAGCAATTGGGGAAAAATAAAATAAAGCAACCTTCTAAAGAAACACTGAAGGAAATGATTCATTGCATCAGGCTACACTTCAAATGAGTGACAGAATTTGGAAGAGATGTGGCATAACAACCCTTTTCTACAGTGTGCTCACTGCAGCTGGCTGCAGGAGTGCACTCATCTGCTTACTATTCACTTTCACTGTTAGGATTGCTGTAAATTGGCTGTAAGAATGTGGTAAACTATCTCTCGACATATTTGTATGCTACACATATATTTAAGTTTACTGCTTTTCTACCCACTGTGGCCATACAAAAATATTTTATTTGGTTATCCAATATTTTCCTGTCTGTCATATACTTAAGACACACATATGTAACTTTATTTCATACATAAATTTATTTCATTCGGTGTAATACAGAAATGACCTCTTTGTTTTGCTTTTTTGATGTCTGTGAATCAGATAGCCAATAAATGCATTAAAGATTAATATCTTTAAAGGAATTATTTTCCCAAGAAAGATACTTAGCAATTTTAGAAGATTTTTTTCCATCTCAATAGAAATAATCACTTAAAAAAATAAAAATAATAAAAAGAGTTATTTTATTCTTAATATTTCAATGTTTTTAAGGGCAGAACAATTTTAAAGAGTTGTCTGATTTTAAATCAATTTCTGAAATGCAGCATCTCCTTCCAAAACATCCTCCATTAGTGAAAAATCTCTCCTTAATACAGTGAACTGAAGTCTAAATTTCCCATCTGCCTCACCTTCTAAGTCCTTATTCCATCCACCTAACCTTCTGCTTCTTGCCTGTTGACTTCGTCTTCATCTTCAGCTGTAGCAGTGACTTTATGCTTTCCTTACAAGAAAATGTTAACAGAATACCATTCAGACCCAGATCATTTGATTTGTATTGTATGTATACATTATATTGTATGTATTTGATTTGCATGTATACAATTGTCTCATTTATAGGGTCATTTTCCAGATAGTTTCATTTCCTAGAATGTGATCTATTGATCTTATTTGGGGTTGTTTTTCTCTTACATAGTCATGGTGTTAGAAAAGAAAAAAGCAAGCAATCCACACCACCATACCAGTAGGGATCTCTGCAGTCCATAAGGCCTTAGGCAGGGTTATGAGGAGTCATGCTTGTCATACATCAGAACCTTGTAGACTCTTACTGTGATCCATCTTTAACCTACATTTTCCCAGAAAAGTCACATAAGTAAACTGCAGGGTTTAGAAGACAGTACATGCAGCTTTTGGAAATGAGTACGAAACACTATCACTATATACAACTGCACATATTACAAAGATAAGCTGAGACTGTAAAATTTCGTCCTGATGTAAATTTTTAGTTGGAATGTTTATTATAGTTTTTGCAATGAGATTCCTGTTAGTGATAACCAGTTGTAGCTAAAAAAAAAAACAAACAACAAACAGATATTTCAGATATTTCCTTCAAAACTTAACTACAAACCTGTAGAATTCATTATGTTGGCATGCTTATGAGATTATACTCTTCTCATTCCACACATGACATCCCTAAACCATCTCACTTACCACAATACACAGATACACAAGTTGAGATTTCCGTCATGTATTTTCTGATTTGGTTTGTGTTGGTTGTTTTGTGTGTGCATGTATGTGTGTGGTTAACTGTAAAAGAGATTTTATGCAATTACCATGTAAAAATACTTCAGGAAAGGGAGAGTTGCAAATTTTTTTTAAGGAAGGTTTACTTGATCTTTTGTCATTTATAGCTGTAATTTTTTAGGAAAATCCAGGGAATGCCTTCCTAGATTAATGATAAATGTTGTCCTTAGCAAGTTTCCGGAAGAATGATGGAATGTATATATGTTTTATCATAGAAATGTTTTTTAAACCCTGAAATACTACTTCTAGTCCAGATCTCTTCAAAACTTTTCTGTTTGATGACTCACAGAAAGCTTCAATTTAACTGTTGTTCAGAAATTTTCACTATTGTAACACTAATTCCAGCAAATACTGTGCCTGCTTTGAGCTGAATTAAATTTTGGACTAACTGCCACTCTATAAACTTTTTATAATTCAGCTGGATTTTCAGCAGAAATTAATCTGTTTTCAGATTAGTAAAAGTAATAAAAGGTCCTGATACAAGCTATTTTGTTTCTGGAACTCCGGTGGCATAAAATATTTGGAAATCTGTCTTCCAGCACGGAAGAATTCAGTGTCATGGGCCTCCAAAAGAGGTAGCTGTAATTTTTTTTTTTTTTTTTTTTTTTTTTTTTTGATCTTCATACCTAAGTATAAGGTACCACTGGTGTTAGAGCTCATAATAACTGTTATGACTTACCAAGGGGGCACTTGATGCTATCTTAAACTATTCTTCTGAGACTTACTGGTCCTGTGAATGGATAGATATGGTGGAAAGAGAGAAGTAAAAGTGTGGCAGCACATCCAGTTTTGTATATTACAGTTTCTTGGCGTAACAGATTCTTACTGTCAGCTAAGATATTCCTTACATTCAATGAGGTGTATTATTGTTTATTTTTTGATTTGAAGATGTTTGTCTTTCTTCCTTTGTCCCTTCCAGAAAAGGGTAAATTCATGCCAAACATACAAAGCTGTTGGTATTAGAAAATGATGAGGATAAGTTAGAAGTAATTCTAGTGAATCAATGGCATTGTATCAGAGTAAAACCAGAGTGAATTCTGAGTCAGGCTATTTGGAACAAGTAAACACAGTATGTCAATCTGTAGCCCAGAGTTAAAGCACATTTCTACCTCCTGAGTATCTCTGGCAGCTATCTTTGTGTTTGCTGCTCTCCAATCAGCTTCAGCAAATGTAACCACTTAAACTTAATCCTACTGTCCAGATCAGTTATACAGTTAAAAGGCAGTAGAGATCTGAGTCTTAATCCATGTGGGACACACTTAATGCTTCCCTCAGAGTGGACATGGTTTCACTTACCAGCATTGTCTGTTTTCTATTTCTTACACTAACTCTTTATCTATTTCAGTGTCTCATAAAGAGTACTTGCAAGCTTCTATCTTAGGCAGGTATCAATTATGTGGAATTAAGCACAGGCTGTTGAAAATTCAAATGCTCATAACATACGTACTGTCATTTTCAACACTGTTAGTCTTGCTTTGAATTGGAGAGGATATGAAATAGGCAGTAGTTTTCATTCATACTTACAATACTGTTTACTTCTTTAGAAAAAAACGTAAGTCAGATTAGCTGCAAAGTACAAAAACTATTTGTCAGGGATTAGAGCTGTATGGAAACTGTGAGAGTCCTGCATACAACCCTGCAGATGCTTATTAGCAAAAGCTGGTATCTGTGACTAAAGCTCAAATCCAGAGTGCAACAATTCTTGGTAAGCCATCTTGCTGGATGCTTCTTTTCATTCCATTTTGTTCTGGAGATACCAAAATAAGCACAAACCTTTAAGTGACATGAAAAAAAGAAAAAAGGTAAAATAAAAATATAATATTAATATGTCTCTCTCTCATAAGTATTTGTTATCTTAGCTAATTAAAAATCTTTGCAGATATATTACAATAAGCAGCTCTGTTTACTGAGGCAAAATTAAAATCACTTACCCCCAGCTGCCTAGCAACCTAGCAGAAGCTGTAGGAAAAAAAAAAAAAAAAAAAAAGTCTTTTTTAATCCCTTTCTCAGTCCACCAAGAAAGACTACTTTTCCCCTTCTCCCTTCAAAATACTGCTCATTTGGTCACCAGTTCAGCTTTGCAGTTCTAATTTTATCCCAGCCATTTTTGACCATCCAATTTTTGCACAGAAAGCACAGGACACTCAGTAGCAAATCCATGGCTTATATCAAAGTATTCATTTTACACCGCATCTTGAAAATCTGATTCCTATAAAAGCAAAATCATTACAGAGATTCAAATGCTATGAGGATAGAACCAAGAGCACACAGGGATTGTTTTCAATAGAAGCATAAAAGAGTTTTAAATCAATTTCAAAGTTCAATACTCTCCAAGGGAGTGTAATGAAGGAAGTATACGCAGTAACTGCTTTGCCTCAGAATATTTTGTTAGTTTGCAGGTTCGCTTTGGAGACTTTAGCCTTGCAGGTTCTAGATGGGTAAGTAACTGGAGTACAGTATGGAAGCACCTGAGAGGGTCACAGTAGATTAGACTAGAGCTCTGCCTTCCTAAATTTTCACGAGATATACCTGGTTCTTCTGGTCAATGAATAACACCTTTTAAAATGAATTACTTAGCCAACAAGGACAGGAAATAAGCTGAATTATAGACATACAGTTCACACACTCAGATCATTCAGCTATTACCGGGTAGTTCTTGGTTTTGGATAACTTTCCTAAGCTTTTGTTCCAGCTTTGTCAAAGGCAGTAAAACAGGGGTACTGCAGGTGGCACGTGTGGTAGAGAAATAGTTTAAGTTTAAAATAAATGATTTTAAATCACTTTTGTCAAAAAATTTGTGTGAGGGGAAGGAAGAGAAATGGAGATTTTTACCAAGATTCTTTGAAGATATTTTGCTGTTTGAAATGTCAGAAGGAATTCCATTAGAGACACTATGAAGTAAAGGCATTTCAAAGTGGTACAGAATGCATAAAGAAGTGTAATTTATTGCAAACAGGTTAAAAAACAGGCTACAGTTCAGTATATTGAAATTAATGAGAAATATTCCTTGTTTACTGTGTATGCCACTGTGTACCATTAAACATGTTATTAGGAATTCCAGCAATTCATTGGCTTTTATTCATAGTACTCACCTTATTAAATATAAAGCATTAAATTCCTTCAGTTAGGTGGTGATGCTAAGTTAACAGCCTAAAAATTTTATGAAATATTGCTTTGTGGGAAATTTGTTAGCACACACATAACTGTTATCCCTCTTTTTTAAATACTCTGCTAGTATTTTTTTTAACATGAAATAACTGTCTTATTAATCAGAAATTAAATGCCTATCAGAGATAGTTAATCTGAAATGTTATTGATTCACCTAGCTAAAATCAAACTCCATCCTTTCCAGTGGCTAAGAAATCTAATTACAATATTTTAGAAACATTCCAGTCAATTCAATTTTATAGTAGAGCTGAATTCCCTTCTCTTTTCTTATCTTCATTTTCTACTTTGGCGTCACTGTTCTTTGTTTTTTACCTGGCAGTCAAGGTAACACAGTAGCTGTAGCTATGAATTCTTTGCCAAGTTTAGTTAAGTTCTTCACAAAACCAAACCAAACCAAACCAAACCAAACCAAACCACCACTTTTAATCTCTGCTATTAATACATATCGCCAGGAATATCTGTGGAGTATAAATATGTCATCTTTGAGCATGTTCACAAAAATAGATAATGAAACAGAGCTGCTCATGCAGCTATCTCACAAAAAAATGGTTCATTAATTGCTTGAGGAATAAACTGTATCTTGAAGGCAAGTATCCTTTCTCTTTATATGAATCAGTTATTGCATATATCCTTTTTATATTAAACTTTTTTTTTTTTGTCATGCATTCGCACTACTTTGTTTCATTTAAAGATGTGTTTAATATTGCAGGGAAAAAAATAAAAAATAAGTTAAAAAAAATGGATTGAAGTTCACAATAGGAATTTAAATCTTCTCCACAAATTTAGTGACTGAATAATTATGGAACGCGTCAGCACAATCCAGACAGAAAGGTTGATTCATTTTCAATACATATATTTTCATCAAATCAAGAAGATTTTGAGATTACAATTTGGATTTTCCTTAATATTTATTTAATTTTATTTCTTAATTTAAAAATATCTTGAAAGAAATAACATATCTCTTTATGTAACTTCAGTGGAAGTTGAATACAATCCTTAGAGACAATGCAATTAGTCATCTAAGCAGTGTTTAAGCACTATTTATATTAATTATTTGTTCTTAAATACTGTTTACATTCAAATTATTGTTTGATCTTATGAAATTGATCATGTTGTATATATGCAGGAATTGTTACTTATTTAATTTCATTAACTATGGAAATACTGAAAGCTTGCAAGATTTGATTCTTTCATATTCTGATGAGAGTATTCCTGGCACAGACAGAAGATTTAAAACAAGAAAGAAAGAAAGAAAAAGCTCAAAAAGAAACTTAGCTGGATAAAAACTGGCTAAAAAGTAAGGGAGATGTACTGTATTTTGCCTTAAATCAAATAAACTTTCAAACATCTATTATAGTCAGCCATCAGTCTTGGTGTTTTTTTGGGGTGGAAAACCGTGATTAATGTTAAATGTGAGTTAGTATGAGAATCCTAAATTAGCATTCATCAGGAAACAGTAGTAGAATATGGGAAAACTCTTCTGGAAAGAATTAAACTGCTACTCTTCAGCAACCCAATGAGAATATTATTTCTTATTTCTGAAGGATTCTATGGACCACTTTTCATTGAAACAAAAACAGAGCAGGGAGGTTGTGGTTTAATTGAAGACTCCCTTAAACCTATGGTCAAAATTTAAATTTAGTGGGCAACACTGATATTTTTTAAACCCAAAGGACACAGAAGATCACCTTTTTTCACATTTTGTGAGATACATAGATATATATAGACATAAATAGGCACATGCACACAAATATATATTCCATATGTGGCTGTGCACTGACAAATGGAATAAGAAATACATGCTTATGAGAACTACATCTAGGGCTTTCTTCAAAATGAAACATTTTCAGAAAGCTGACATTGTGAGATGGTGGAGGTGAGGTTTGAGCAAACAGTATTGAGAGAGAAGTGCTTGCTGACAGGTTGACAAAAGTACATGTAGCCTTTTCTTTAACAGGGGAGAGGTTAGGTACTATACCACCACAGCAGACAAGACCTTGGGGTATTACACAGCTATCCATTCGCAGCTTTCACAGTGATGAATGAGGTCTTAGCAGATGCTTTGCAGAGAACTGGAGAGAGAGAGAAGCAGAAAGGAGGAGATTTCTCATATGTCTGCCCTTTTCCCCCCTTAGATTGTGTCAGGCAGGTGATTAAAAGATAAAGGTTTGGGACATCTAATGAAACCCATCTGCTCCTACTCTCTGCTGTCAAATGAGAGAAGCACTCAGAAACTTGAGGAACATGAAGAGTTGGTTTAATCAGAAGTTAGACTCAAGCAGAAATATTCTTGTAAAAGCACTCAAGGGCTCCAAGGACAATACTGCTGTTCACAATGGAGTTTTAGATTTATAGATATAACTTATTTAACTGATGCTCAGACTTCAAAATATCTTTAGTAACATTAAGTAAAATTAGGTATATAGTACATCGAGATAGATTAGAGCATACGGAAAAAATAAATAAAAATTGTCTCAAGATAGTTACCTGAAGAACTAATTCAATAGTTCTCTATGATGCTTCTTGAAGGTTCTTGCAAAGCATTTAATACTGGCTAAAACCATCTGGAACAGGTCTATTTCTGTTTGGTGATAATAAGCCTCATAAGATTATTAAGAATGAAATACATAAACGTGTTAACTCAGAATGTTTTTTGTTTGTTTGTTTGTTTGTTTTTCCAAATCTTTCATAATAAACAGAAGAAAAACCTAACACTATAATCTGGTGTTATCAACCCCTTTGCCAGCTAGGATGAGACCTTTACAAAACGAACTATTGTTTTTTTGTGCATGTGTTTTGTATTTTTTTTGGTATTTTTTTTCAAGAAAAACCACATAAAAAGTATATAAAACACACTCTGGGGAAATTGAGAAGTTTAGTCTTTATATAGATCTGCTCCACAATAATGCAAAGTTCTAATTTCACTGGGCTGTGAACAGAAAATGATAAGCAACCTTTCAGGTGAAATGGCTGCTGTAGTCTGTTCAAGTTCATGCATGAGTGCTAGTTTGGTGAGACTTGGCCATTTCCAACATCCCCAGTGAAAGGCTGCCTGGCATTGCAGCAGAGGTTTGTCTGTTTTTCACCTGCTTTTATTGTATTGCTTTTTCAAATCATCGCTGGTATGTCAGCTACAGTCCAAAGAAATTCAGCAGAATTTTAAGATGTGCACATTTGCAGTATTGAATCTATTTATGGAGACAGTATATAGTCATTCTCCCTAATCTTCCTCTGATTTTCTATGCAAATACTGCCAGGCTCACTCAAGGCCATAGGATTTAGTTACTCACTTGACTGAAAAGCATGTCAATGCAAATTCAGGCTGATAAACCAGCATGCAAATCTCAAGGGCTTCGGCAAGTTATAATTCAGCCGCAGTATTAACAAAACAAGATAGCAATTATGCAAGGAATCAGCTGAAAGGTTATTTTTAATTTTAAATTTCTGCCTCCGTACAGCTGGGTGTTGGAAATAAAAAGCAACACCGGGCATGTTTCCCCATTAGCCAGGCCCTCGGAAACCAGGCAACATACTGTACTGCACATTACTCTGTGTACTCTTCACAGTAAATTTATCAGTGTTAGCCCTGAAAGTAAATGGGTTTCTGGTGTGGTGGAACGTTGATTTTAATATTAGTATATAAAATGCTTTTGACTTTGGAAACTGACGGGCAAACTAATGCTGACTGTAGAGAGGCAGGGCTGTGTGCAAAAGTGGGGACATTAAAAGGGCTTTGCTGGTTGCCACCAGTCCTCACTTCCAGGACTGCTTTGTTCTGAGCTCAGACCTCCTCCATGAACTCAGAATAGCTGAATGTTCGACTTTACCATTCTCTACTGTTTAACTGCTTGTCTAATTTCCTTGTAGATGCCCTCTAACAGACTTACTACATTAAACACCTTAAATACTACCATTTGGCTTAAGTAAAGGCATTACTCCTCCTCATTAGGAGCTACTCTGCAATCTCCCACTGCTTAAAGCTGATCCTGTTCCCTCTGTAATCAGTAGCCTCTGTATGAGTCTCTATTAGAGTCTCTCTAAGTCCATAATACTGATTCTGAGGTCACTGTCAGGGCCCTGAGAGCACCCCCACAGGCCTTGCTGCTGCTGCTTCTCTCCCCCAGGACTCCCCCGCCCTTCCCATTTTCAGGACCTCATGTCAGCCCCTGGGGCCATCAGTACCTGCCCTAGCAAGTCCACAGCAGGGCCCAGCTCCAGCTCCCCACAGCCCTGTCCTGCCCAACAGAGCCCCCTGCTGACCCAGGCCCACCCTTAAGCCCATGTCCTGGCCTGGCACCAGGGAGGTGCCTAGTGCCTGCATTTAGGGCTGTCATAGTGCCTCTGGCTGCCCTAATCCTGGATGGGGTGTTGGGAAGGGCCCTGGATGCCATTCCCCCTGCCTGGACACCCTGGGAAATCCCCGTGGAACCACAAGGGGCCATCAGCCCTCACAGCACCCTTTCAGCAGCCTGAGCACACACTCAACATCTAAGTGAATTTTGGAAAGGGAGGGTTAAGGTTAAACACTGGGAGTGAACTACATGTACCAATGAAGTGTGAGGCAGTTCCCTGGCAAAGTTTTGACCCAAGGCACGGAGCACTCTCCCAAACATAACCTGGGCGTTAACCATTCCTACCAGAGAGTTTGCATGTTTCCACCCTTTTTGTGGGGCTGGAGAGCACATAATAAAATTGATAATAGCTCAACATGGGCATTTCAGTTCTGAGGTCAGAGAAAAGTTCAAGTCACACTTAAGTTCCTATTGTAAATGCTGTCAAGATAAACTCTCAATTGATACGGGCTTGATTCAGTTTCCTGCACACCAGCTTGCTTAACACCACTAGAGGTAAACTGAGACATGAGCCCAAGTCCTGGCTGCCACCAGGGAAAGCTTTGAGACACTTAAGTTTTCTCTCATGTCAGTCAGTCCACATAAAAATCTTGAAGACCCATGACACTTCTATGACAGTAGCTGAGCAATTGAATTAAGACCTTTATGCTTAAAAGAGCAACCTGTTCAACATCCTCCCTTTACTGACAGAGAGCCACTCAACACAGCAGCTTGTGAAAAATCTGACAGTTAATTTTATTTTGGGAAGGTGCATCACAAGGGTATAGTTCATTTTCTGTGATGATTTGGATATCTTAAGCTTAAATTTATTCAGCAAAGTACAAATATAATTGTATTAAAAGTTCACTGAGAAACAGAAGTAGAAATAGAAGTTAGGGGAGAATGAGCTCAGCACTGTTCCCAGGGTTTGTGGTTTCCACTGGACGAGTCTTAGCTCCCAGGCAGGGTTTTCATTTATTGTTTTAATATAAAAAGTTCTAAAAGCTTGGGACATCATGCCCTAATTCGACATCCCCCTGTAAAATAATCTCAACTATAATCACTAGAAATGTTTTAAACAAACAAGCAAACAAAAAAAAAAAAGGGGGGGGGGGGGGGACACCCAACATAAAATAAGAGCACCTGTTCTAAAATCAAGGAGATTTGTTGATGCATATTTTGACTACTGTTTTCAGTTCTCTTCCTGAATCAGAATGCATCTCATCATGTTTATATTATACCGCAGGACACACATAAAAATAATTTTTCAACACACACGTGGAATCCCATTCAAATCTTTGTAAAATCTGTTAGAGACTTTTCTTAATTTCCTAGAAGAATTTGCATTGCATCTCTTGGGATGTAACATCGTGGTGGATGTCTTAATATTCAAATGGGGAGCGTCGCTATGCAGAAATAGTTAGCTTTGCTTTATCTGGGCAGCTTTGATCATGTCTGTGTTCTGTGTGAATTTCCATGTTTATGATTGCACATTTTAATTGCTATAAAGATGCCTGGAACCTGAGGCAGGCATTTCAAATTACATCAAAATAAATGAATGAATATTGGTAATAATATTCATTGCTTTGCTGGATACAGAAACTGGCAAAACACAGTCATTAGTGTAATCTGCATGTTTGAACAACATACCTTTAAACCCTTAAATAGGATGAAAATTGGCTTTCAAAATAATTTCATGAATTTACCACAGGCAACCGAGTATGAAGAGGAGGAGCCAAATAAAAAAGAAGAGGTATAAACAGTGGACCTTGAGGGCCTGATTAGTGTTACCAGCTCTTCACCTGTAATAGGCTCTAGTCTAATTTAGGCTCTAATACAGCTCTTCACCTGTATTAGCACTAGCATGCTCTTCACAAGTACCTTTCTTTAAGCTGCTTAAATAGTCTATAAACAGGTCCTTTTATTATTTGCTTCAGCTTCTCACAGTTAGTTCAATAGAATCAGTGAAACCAAACTGAAACTGCCACTTCTGAAAGCTTAGCATTGGTCTGTTCTCCATCTACCTCAGCAGTTTGTACTTGCCACCTTGGTGTTTTTAGAAGCAGCAGAATAGAGGGTGAGGGAAAAAAAAAACAAAAAACAAAAAACACTTTTGAGAACTTACTGCCAGTGATCACAGATCAAAATATTTTGTAGTAAAGGTATTACTTATTTCTACTGTTCCCTCTCCCCTTTCCTCCTTTCCTCCTCCAGTATTTTTCATGAAAGAGGTTGATCACATCACATTTCTGATAGTTGTATCTTTTTTTTTTTTTTTTTTTTTTCAACGTTCATATCTTCTTTTTTTTTCATTTTCTTTTGAAGGGCAAAATAGTGAAACAATTTCCCTTCTGTTTTGTTAGCTCTGTTTCCAAAGGGCAAATCAGTGTGTCTGTTTTCTATATGTCTGGTCAGCATGCCACAGTTTTCATTTTTCTTCTGAAAATTCCATCTGGCAATTTCAGACAGAAATTCTGCATCCTAGCACAACTGTCAATCCACAAGTGGTAGCACCAGGAGATTTCTTCCCCCTTTCCCTTTTGTTCATTTGATGTTTTTCTTTCTGAACTGTTTCTGCAAAAAATATTTTGCAAATTTGCTCTTCCAAAAACAAGCAAATACCAAACACCAGACAAAATGCTGGGCACAGAATTAACAGGTTCTGAGCAGGCATACCTTGGTGTGCTGATGTGAGAGCAGATCAGGAGGTGGAAATGGAAAAATGAGAATGTTTGCATTTAAGTTAGACCATGTATCTCAATGATTGTCATACCTAACTATCACAGAGCCAATGTTCATAAAATGTAAAAACATTACTTTGGTGTCAGACCTTGACAGGGCTATGAGGAAATGGTATAATCTTGTTTTCCATTTATGCTGGCTAGCTGACATTTTTGTTTCAGTCTGGCATGCAGTAATCATTAAAAGAGCCTGGCACTTCACAAAATTTGGTAAACAAATGAGGGCTTTGTGGATTTTTTTCCTTTTTTTTTTTTTTGGGGGGGGGGAGGCGGGGAGAGGTATATAAACCTGCTATCAAATGTGACTGAGAAATTACAATTGCATGCCTATACCTAAAGATTATTTTTTTTTACCTATAACTTCTAAAACTATTTTAAATTCATGTTGTGCATATATATATGTGCATACATTCATGCATACTTTTGATGTCACATATGTACGTAGTCTAGTTAGGACAAAATTATGAGCTTTTATTTATGGACTTGAGTGGGATTGTGGGAGTTAAGAATTGCCCTTTAGTTCTGTATAAGAAGTAGTAGTGGGACACAAAAACACATTCAGAGCTCTTCTATTAGGCTACCTATGAAAGCAATGAAAATATAGGTGAGGGACAATTGATGGTCAGAGCATTTCATTACCTTTGCTTCAAACTAACCTGGGTTCAAGGAACTTAGTATCACATTCCTAAAGTAACTTTGAAAGTACTACCTAGATAGAATTTGATTGTCTATGCCTTAGCAGCAGGATTCTGAACTCCCTCTCACATATGCACAGACTAATTTTAAGGCTATGACTGTCTAGCTTTTGTCTGAAATTATCCAGGTGTCAAAAGCATTATTTCTATTTTTAGGAAAAAATACCTCCTTTGGAACAAGACTAAGCTACTCCTCAAATGGACAAATTAAGAGTTCTGCCAAGTAAGGCATTACATGATCAGCTAAAGCTAACTAATTCACAGAAGATCTATCTCTATATTATAACTACATCTACCATGGCTGGAGAAAGATAATACTTTCCCTTTCCTTCTCTTGTTGCTTTGGTACAGTAGTGCACTGGTTATAGATACCACACAAAAAATCACAAACAACAGAATGGCTGAGATGGGAAGAGATCTCAGGAGACTGTCTTGTTTAATTCCCCTGCTCAAAGAAGGTCATTCGAGGCTACGTCCAGTTGAATTTTGAATATCTCCGTGGAGGAGACTCCACGACATTGGGTAACGTGTTTCAGAGTTTGACCACCCTCACAGTGAAAAAAAAAAATAATCAAAAAGCTGAAATATCATTGTTCAAATAGTGAACAATTCTGCCTCTTTTAACTTCTCATATGACAAATGCTTCAGTACCCTGGTCAGCCTTATGGCCCTTGACTGGAAACCCCCCCGTATGTCTGTGACCTTAAAAAATATTCTAGACGTAGAGTTCTCTATGATTAAAAAAAAAAAAGAAAAAAGACAAAAAAAAAAAAAAGAGAGATTTACAAAATCAAATTAATTTTCTTATCTCATATTTATTTTATTTTAAGTAATTTGAATCATATGCAGCTAAACAGTTGTTTGTTTCTTTCTGTGCAAGTTGCAGATGTTCAGGTTATTTCGAGATTTGGCCTGTTTGCAATATTGTCAGCCAGAAGGGAAATAAATATGTTCTATTTTGAACCTTCTCTTTTTCTTTCTTTTTTTTTTTTTTTTTTATTTATTTTCTACTTATATATTGTTAAACAATGGAAACAAACAGTAAACAATTGTCTGATAAGAAGTACATCCTTTCCAGGTTTATAATGGAAAAGCTGTTTCTCAACAAAAGCTTAGGCTCAGTTGTAATAATTGGCATTTTTGCATCAAGCATTATATTCATGCACTTAAGGAAAAAAAAAAAAAAAAAAAAAGAGAAAATACTGCAGGATCTCCACTGTGAACAAATGGGCAAGGTTTCACCTGCTTTATCTCTTCCTTGGAAAACTGCCCCTTTATGGACCTTTAGAACCAAAATGAATTATGTCCCAGCCATAAAGCTTTGAGTTTGGCTATGTCTGGAATATCCTCCATTTGCACCATCAGTACATGCTCAGTTATATAATTAAGGGCTTAGTTCATTATTAAGAATTTAATTGTTCTGTTGAGTGTTCTTGCAAAAGTCTGAACTTAAGAATCGATTTTAACCCTCAGCGGTTGGAGGTGCAAAAACATTCAGCTTTTTGCTTCTTGATAGTAATAAACTTTCACCCTGATGGAACAGGTATCATCTGAGAGCCTGAATGCTCACCTGGACAAAAGTATCTGTTTTAAAAAACAACTAACAGTATCTCCCACCTCCAGCCTTCCCTGTTCCCAAATGATAAAATGTAATCACTTATGAAGAGAAAATCAATTTCTTGAAATGACTTCTAAATTAAATTAAAGTTGGTGAGAAATTTAATATCAAAAATTCTAGAGACTGAAGTCATCACTGAACAAAATCAATACAGGGTCTGTATTCAAATTCAAGCTTCTCTACCTATTTACCTCAGCCCTAATCTGGAAGAGACATTCTTAGGTCAAGATATGTCACATTCATTCCCTGGCCTCTCAAGTAAGACTTGTCAAAATGGTGCCAAATCTTATCAAAGTGTATATTTATATACCTATGAACTGGAAAATGCAGTGAGCTGAGCAACTCATTTTATATAGATCATTAAAAAGCTGTCAGAAAGTAACACTCTAGGGCCACTACTACCCTCAACTGGAAGTAGAAGAGTGACCTGTGATAGGTAATAAAAAGCTCCATATTCCATTATTACCAGAGTGAAGTAGTTTTATCTTTATTCCAATTCTTTTTAGCTGTCACTAAATTTCTAAAGTTTACTGTATGTTCTGAGAGTCTGTTTTTCGTTTGGGTTAGCACCTTAAAGTATTTGAGGAAAGGTAATATATAGCCTTTATTCTGAAGGGAAGATGAAGAATAAGATAAGATTTATATAAAGGACTCAGGATGGACTTTTGTTGTCTATGTTTTGATTCTAGGATCTGGCAGAGGATGTTTTGACTGACATAAGTTGTTTTTTACTTGGCTAATTTTGGTGGGAAAGTCATGCAATTCTACTCTAAAAACTGTATAAAGTAGTCAAGGCAAATAGAATAGGACATAAGAGAAGGGCTTTAAAAATATTAGGAAAAATGTTGGTATTATAGTAAGAAATCATGAGCAAGCACCCTTTATACATATAAAGCAAATCTGCTTTTTGCTCAGTTTGTCCAGACACATTATGTATGTGATGTAGAATCCCCCCACGCCTGAGGGGGGAGGGAGGAGGGGGGGATCTTTTCTAGGGAATCTCTTCTAGGAGCAAAATAATTGAAAACATCTCTGAAACTTTTCTTCATCTCATGTTTCCTGAACTACCACAGACTTGCTCAATATTAAACCATCTTGAGGATCTCATCAGTAAATTTAAATCTTGCAGTATTGATTTCATAATTGTGTTTTCTTCAAACAAACCTACTGGCCTGACTCCTAATTATATAATTACTTTGATACTCATCTTTTAAATGATTCCTCAACGTGTAGGCTATGAGATAGAAGTAAGAAAAAACTACTAAAGTAATTACCTGTATATTTAAACATTAACAAATCATTAAATAATGCTTGGTTGCAATTCCTGTTTCTCAATTGGTAGTACATACATTAAGCCACGTGAAGCATGTGGGCTGCTGTTTCCAAGGAAACTTTATCTGAATAAAGAAATTGAAGAATTTGGACACACCAATCTGCAGAAATGAGTATAACAGGAAATCAAGTCTTGTTTGCCTTTATGGGTTGAAGGAAAATTAGTCATGGGAACATTCAGCGATGGACTCTCTCTGCAATGGCAAATGTTACTTGACTGAGATTAGACATAAAATTAATTTAAAAAGGAAAACAAACAAACAAAAATGAAACCAAATTAAAGCAAACAACAATCAAACAAACAAAAAACAGCCTAGACTGGAATTTGATTTGCTGTCCCTGCACCTGAGTGACATAAAGATACCTTGGTACAAGTCTCCTTGTAACATGTCAGAAGTGGACATTAAGTTAGAAGAATAGGGGATGAGAAAAATTATAAGACCAAAATCCACGATGTTCATTGGCACTGAATTACCCTGTCACATGGGGATCACTCTTATTATTCATGGTAGAGTACTGACTAGCCTGAGTAAGGGTGGTGGGATCTGGGGCCCTTAGCAGGGGAGCACTTACACCTTAGCATTCCTGCTGTCTTACGAGAAAGTGGACTGAAAATGCCAAGAAGCTCTAGTGGGAGTTCATATGTGTTGACATGCACGTTCTTTCTCACCCACCTAGATGACTGGGAGGGTATAGTATCTTGGACGATATTGCCAGCTCTCAGTCCTAAAGGGAGCCCAGTGGAGCAAGGTTGTGAGGCATCTTGTGTTTGCATGTAAAACAAATTTAAACAGTGGAATCCAAGTTCCTTCCCTAAACATTCCCATATTCATTCTGGATCCTAGTATTTTTCCAGCAGGTAACTCCATTAAACATAGATTTCCTAAATCAGAAGTGGCTCCTCTCCAGACTTTTCAGCTGTGGTTCAGGAAAGCATGTCTATAATTTTGGTAGCTGTGGGTAGTTGGGCTGTGGGTCAGTTAAGATATCTGCGTGCTACTGTCAGCACCACTGAGAATCCTTCACAGTCCAGGATGACAACAGCATAGTCTAATGAATATTATCCCAAGCTGAATTTATAATGCTGATGAAAACCATGCTAACTTCTGTTGTGTCCACACTGATTTAGTTGGTAAAAAATTAATAAAATAAAATAAAATAAAAATCAATACATTAAGTTAAAAATAGCAGAGAGTGAGTGGATAGAGTTAACATGGGACTTTGGTTGTCTTCATATGGGCAGCTTGTCCAAAACTACCTACAAAAGTAATAAATTGGTATCAGTGACTGAAGGTCTTGTTTGGGCCATCATCATTGCTGTGATGCAATCCTGAAAGCAACAGAAACATTTTCTGAACAGTTCAACCTTCACAAGAGATTTCAAGTTCACTTTAGCTTCTGGTGCAAAACCATTTCCTGGGGTCAGAAAATGTCTTTGTAATACAAAGAAAATACAATAATCTTCACAAAAATAAATTTTAAAGCTGTAAGTGTCATAAAGCGACAACTTGGATAGATATGATTAACATACCTGATGGATCCTGATGATGTGTTAAGTATGCAGAACTCACTGCTTTCACTGAAAGTTTCAAATATTAACTCAGAAAATTAGACTTTTCTGCTTCTGGGTTTAGCGCTAACTGGGACTTTTTACTTGAATATTAATGAGGCAAGCAATGATATTTACTTTACTAAACAAGACTAAAATGATTGTGGCCAATGACCTATTAACTGTAGCTTTAAAATATAACATATTAACAGTTTTAAGAATTATCTAACATTAAAATCTATTCTACTTTACTTCTTAGAAACCTAATATTTCCCTATAGTAAGTTGGACGAAGAGGGCTCAAAGGAATCAGAAGCAAAGAGGATCAAGGGTTAATCTAGATCTACAAAATAGTTAGCAAAATATGTGAAATATGTGAACCTATAGAAGGTAAATTCATAGCATGCTAGGAAAAAAAAAAAAAAAAAAGTCTTTTTCATGAACGAGAAGAAACAAATTTCAAATTTTCAACCTGTGGCAACTCTCATAAAAATGGAACTATACTGACTCACTTTGGGGGTGAGGGGACTGATAAGCATCCGTAATTTTTGTTTTCAGTTTCTCTCAAGAGCAACTGCTATGTATATAGGGGATATATCATTTAGGAACAATATGATGATTAATTCTTTTTCTACTTACACATAATAATAATAACAATAACATGGATGAACCTGTTTTTTCCAACTTCCTTAAACAAGTGCTTTCTTCATCTTCCTGCTTATATAAGAATGAACATATAATTTTCCTAGAGATGTGACAGAACACAGAAATGAATTCAATTCCTACTTATGCTTGTAGCCTATTAAGTTCTTTAGAATTTAGACTGTATTTTACATGTCAATCAAATAAAATCATTCCCAAGTTTAAAAATACATTTTCTCCCCTTTCTACATTTTCCCATGCAATACTGAGAAGTTAGCTACCTTTTTATATTGCCACAGAACAAAGGAGTACTCTTTAAGACTTTCTTCTAATTATTTTGGTTGTTTTTAGTTTTCTTGTTGTTGTTTGTTTTCTTGCTTTTTTGTTTTTAACTTGCTACTTAATACTGCTTTTAAAACTGAATTTTCAATCAGTGAATGGTTTGTATAAACTTGTTCCATAAACCACATATCTTAAGGACAGGAAAAGATATACTACTGATGACTGTGAAAGACAGGAAATTGGAAAAATATTTTTTGACATTTTCAGGAGAATATTTTCAACATTGCATAGTTTGGGAATTGAGGGCATCACTAAACAAAGAGTGTGAAGATGGGCTACAAAGAGATGCTTTTTGGGGGTATAAATAAAAAATAAATAAATTGTCTGTTGAAAAGATGCCATTGTTCTCATTTCTGATACTCCTAAAACTCCTGGGTTTAGAATAATCTAGTTAGGCCAGCTATGCAAGATATAACATCAGCTTTTCATGGGTATTTCTCTGACTCATGCTTACTGCACTGAAGGTCATTATGAGACTTCAGGGCTTCAAGAAACTTCCACTTTTGTTCAGATGACAATCTACTTCTTTGTCTACTTTAACCACAACTGCTTTCATTCTTTTTTCAAGTTTTTTTTTTTTTTTTTTTTTTTTTTTTTTTTTTAGCTGAAAAATTCTCCTTGAACTCTGAAAACCCATTTAATTCTACATAGAGGTAGAAGACTAGAGTTTTGATATTTGGAGGAACTGAATGTTGAAGATGGTTGAAAATTCAGACAGTTTCAGGTATGTTAAGAAGTGTAGAAGCTCTTTTGACAGGAGGAACCACTGGAGAATCCACCAGACACTACCCAGAACAGGTTTCCTTGGAAGTCCAATTAAAATGAATGTCAAATTAAAAAAGAAAGCAAAATAACTAAAAGACCTCAAAATCCTACATTAGGACAGCAGTCCAGAAGGAAAGTTAAGATTATCACAGAGAAAAGGTCAATATATAAGAAATAATTCCAATTATGAAGAACTGCAGAGTCAAGAAAAAAATGGAACTCATACGTAAGAAGGAAATAAAGAAAACTCGAACAGAATTTGTAGAGCACCGGGCAAAATATGCTCATACCTCATACTGATAGTAAAACTTTCTCTAAGCATACCAAAAGCATGAGGTCTGATGAGACCACATGGAGGCAAAATTGTGAAAAAGCGATCAGTTATGGTAAGACCATAGCAGATAAGCTCAATGAATTGTTTGAGATGGTCTTCACCACTGAAGGCATTGGACACACTCCGCAGTCTTTATGTAACACGTTGGTCAGAGAAATTTAATAATTTCTGAGCAATGAACAGAATATATTTGGAAAAAAAAAAAAAAAAAAGATGTTCATCATTCACCAGGATCAGATGATAATTCACCACATGTTCAAGGCCATGTAGGATGGGGCTTTGGGCAACATGATCTAGTGGAAGGTATTCCTACGCATGTCATGGTGGTTGGAGGTAAATTCCCTTCCAACACAAACTATCCTATGATTCTATGATGTTTGATTCTATGATGCTATGATTCTATGATTCTGTGGTTATGAGAACCACACTCTTGCATCAACAAAAGGAAACTGAATGACTGAATACTGCTTACAGGACAGGAAGATTGTCAAGGTGAATCCTATCTGTGGAAAGAGATCTAGCTAAGATCATGGCTATTAGAGAGCAATAGTTCCAACTTCTACCATGATAGGATGGTCATGTCTGTAATAAGAATAACAACAAAAAAATATTTGAGCACATTGATGCATGCAGTTTGTTGGGAAAGATTCAGCATATCTTCAGCCTGGAGAAGAGAAGACTGAGGAGAGACTTCACTGTGGCCTACAGCTTCCTCAAGAGGGGGCGTGGAGGGTGCTCTGTGGTGACCAGTGATAGGACCTGAGGCAAGGACTTGAAGCTGCAATGGACAGTTCAGGCTGCATATCAGGAAAAGGTTCTTCACTGAGACGGTGGTCAGGCACTGGAACAGGTTTCCAAGGAAAGTGGTCACAGCACCAGGCCTGCCGGTATTCAAGAAGCATTTGGATAACTCTGACACATGGTCTGATTTTTGGGTGGTCCTTTGGGGACCCAGGATTTGGATACAATGATCCTTGTGGGTCCTTTCCAACTCGGGATATTCTATTATTTTATAATATCTTCTGTAAAGAGAAATCCTCTCTCTCTCACCTGCTGCAGTTCTTTAAAAATGCCAATAAACATAGGTACTAATAAGATAAAGTTGGTCCAATGTGTTTGTATTTTCAAAAAGCCTTTGATCTCACCAAAGGCTGTTAAGGAAAACAAAACAAACAAAAAAAAATCCTGTATTGACATAGGATTAGTAAAAGTTTGTTTTATGCACTGAAGGTTGGTTAAAGAGTAGAAAGAAAAGGATAGGATTTAACCATTACTTTCTAGCATGGAGAAGAGCATATGATAGGGCCCGACAGGGTAGCTCCTGTGACTAGTTTTATTCATTATCTGCATTAAAAACATGGAGAAAGAATGGACAATGAGCTGATTATTTGGGGGATCTCTGTGAAGTGCTAGCTACTATCATTATAACTTCCATGTTCATTGCTACCTCTGCACTTTTCACTTCCATCAACAAATACAACTTCTCAAAAAGCTATGGTGCAAAGAGGTATGGAAATACCGTAAAAAGAAAAGTCTGCTGGAACTCATATGTAGTTTTTCAGCACCAAGAAATTCAAAGTAGGTGGATAAAGCCCTAAAATAAAGATAGCCATAGGCAACAGTCTTGCATCAACAAAAGGAAACTGAATGACTAAATACATTTTTCCATGTCCTACTTTTACAATTCCAGCTTTCTAAAATAGCTTCCAGACTCAAATGCTGTTCCAAATGCAGCCTCTAATTCTTTCTGTGGCTCCTTGACTACTGACAGGATTGCCATTTTTCTCATCGGGTTTTCTCACAAAGTACTGTACAGCTATGTTTTGCTCTGTATGCAAGTTATATTGACAGTTCCAGAAAAATTGGGCTTAATGTATTTTTACTGATGAAATGATATACCCTTATTCAGGCTTTCAGACCTCTGGCAACCCACAAAGAAAAGTAGCTTTAATTAAGATGACAATAGTACAGGAATCTTAGAAAATTACAAAATCAATTTTAGCTGAACCAACTTTAGAAATGAAAATAGATTTGATGAGGTTTTGGTATAGATTGCTGTAATCATTTAATACAGTGAGTTCTACTATGATTTTGTTGCAAACCTTCATTTGGAGTGCCAACTTCTTGAAATAAAACAAGAACTGAACTTAAGCCACGGTAGTCCTGTTGGTTACATATTGTCCTTGTGTGTGAATCATTCTAATATATGCTGAAGTATAACTTCTTTCTCTTCTTTGTTTTACCTTTCTTTTTATGCATGGACATACAGGTGGAAGACAATCCCAATACAAAAAGGCCTAGTCCCTTGTTCAGAAAACTATCATCTTTATGCTGAGATAATAAGTTGTGAATGTTGAACCATGCTGCATATGGCCAAGAAGTCCAAGAGCATCCTGGCTTGTATCAGAAACAGTGGGGCCAGGGAGGTCACAGCAGGACTGGGTAAGTTCTTGTCCCCCTGTAATCAGCTCTGGTGATGCCGCACCTCAAATACTGTGTTCAGTCTTGGGACCTTCACTGTGAGAAAGAGATTAAGGTGCAGGAGCATGTCCAAAGAAGGGCAATGAGGCTGGTGAAGGGTCTAGAGAATAAGTGTTATGAGGAATGGTTGAGAGAAATGGGATTTTTGAGCCTAGAGATAAGGAGGCTAAAGGGAGACCTTATTTAACAACTACCTCAGAGGAGGTTGTAGTGGGGTGGGGGTTGGTCTCTTCTCCCAAGCAACAAGTGACAGGACAAGAGGAAATGGCCTCAAGTTTCACCAGGGGAGGTTTACGTTGGATATTAGGAAACATTTCTTCACTGAAAGGGTTGTGAACCATTGGAGCAGGCTCACTAGGGAAGTGTCTGAGTCATCATCCCCAGAGGTATTCAAAAGACGTGTAGATGAAGTGCTTAGAGACATGGTTCAGTGGTAGACTTGGTAGTGCTAGGTTAATGGTTGCAGTATATGATCTTAGAGGTCTTTTCCAACCTGAATGATTCTATCATTCTATACTGCTCTTTAATCACAAATTGTGATCAATCTGATCAGGTTCTGATATAAGTCCAGAGTGAAAGAATATAAAACCTAAATGTACCTTTAATGTAACTCTACATGTACCCAAATGTACATTTAATCTATGGCTAGTAATTTTATCAGAGAAAGGAAATATAATTTGTCACTTATTTTATCAATTTATATCTTGAAAAACAGCATTCAGTAGCCACTGAAACTGATAAACTTATGGGGCATGTTAGTAGATTACAAAAGTTCCATTTTTTCATTGTAGTGTAATTATGGCATGATCATAATAGGTTCAGGTTGCACCCAAGATAAGGCTTTCACTTAAAGATACTTTCTCCTGTTTTGGTGATAAAGTTATCTGTCAAATTTACTAACATGCCAAAGTAAATACATTCTATGACAGGAACACTGTTGCTTCCTTCTCTGTTATACTAGTCACTATTGTACTAGACTTAGAAAATAACAATAATTTGCATTTGAAAGGTGATATTTTCATTGCTCTTTTCAATTAAAAAAAAAAAAAAGAATAAAATAAAAATCCTCAGTTCTTGAAGAAATACCTGCCATTTAGTGAGATAGAAGAATTTCTCTACATTTTTTTAAATCCAGTCTTCATTTTCCTCACATCTACACTGACATCACATCTCACATCTACACTGACACCCACACACAGGTCTTTATGAGTCAATGTAGTAAGATCAATATAAAAAAAAATCTGTTTTTACCATTTCCTATTTATAACACTAAATATCATAAACATTTGTAACCTTTTTTTTCTCAAATGTTAATGTTTAATTGTGGTTTTCCACTGCTGACCGCAATGAAGCAAATAATCACTAAGTTCTCTGTAGGTTCTGTATGTGATGGGAATAAAGGAAGCATTGATTTTACCTTGTTTTATTTGGTATTTTCTCCTGTATCAGAGTGGTTGTTACTACTTGCTAACTCTGTAATGTTCAGCTCATCTATATGCCAGTTCTTAATCTATATGCCTGTACCAGATTTGGTCATTTTTTGAATTACACTATAAAACATAAATTCTGACTAAGTAGTACACCATCAAAGTCATATATATTATTTTGATCTTCATAGAAGTCACACATTTTTTTTGGTCACAAGCATCACACTAAAATTGCCATGCTATAAAACTGTTTCTTTGTATGTGTCAAAAGCAAGGAATTAGGTAACTAAACAGATTCTAACCAGACATCATTGTAGTGAGAAAATATTCTATTTGTGATTAAAGTTTCTCCATGTTTAGTGTTCATTTCTGATTTTGCAGCCCAGATTCCTGTGTCTGATATTGAAATAAATTATTTTGTCAGGATATTGGATGATTTAGATTTAAAATTTTAATTCAACTCCAAATTCATGGAGGTTTCTCAACATTAATTCTGGCTGTTATCATTGAAAAAAACTTCTCAGGAATGACAATTAAACCCAGATGCAAAGCACTTTGTTGGCATTTGTTTATGATACCAGATATGGTTGTGTTTGAACAAATGCTGAAAAATATTTATACAAAAAAATCTTGAGTTCCTTAATTTTTACATATTTACATAGACATTTTGAATTTTCTCAACAGTGTAATTCTTCAGTCATTCTATAAGGTCTTATTATACTTTACAAACTTAAAAATACCTATCAGCATGCATTGTTATTTCTGCTTCATTCCAAATTTTATGAAGTCTCTTATCTCCTGTGAAACAGTGGATGAATTAAAGCCTTCAGCCTTTGATGCCATTCTGCATTGAATATATAACAATGTCATGAATACTGAAGGTAACTGGGACAAATCATTGAGATTTTTGGTCGTTTCTATAATGTATGAAAGCCCTTGGTTTTATATACAAAATTTCATTTAATACACTATGACAGCTTAAAAATAAGTTTTCACATTTTTTCATTCAGTAATGCCATACACTCGAAACATTGAAAGGCTTTGATTTAGTCACATAGAAGAAACAGTGTCCAAATATATTCTCCTGTAGAGTTTGATTATAGAGTGCTCACTCTAAGATGCTCTGTAGCAGAAGGCAAAACAAACAAACAAACAAACAAACAAAAAAAGTAGTACAGTACACTAGCAGTACAGTAGTGTTCACAATATTCACTCCTTCTGAAGACTGAAAATTTGTTTAGACTTTCAGTAGGTCATTCTGTTACTTAGAAAATCATTTTAGATTTGACTGGCTTCTTTTCAGAAGAATCATAGAATGAATCATAGAATGGCTTGTATTGGAAGGTACCTTAAAAATCATCTAGTTCCAAACTCCCAGGTTGATCAAAGCCCCATGCAAGCTTTCCTTGAACACTTCCAGGGATGGGGCATCCACAGCTTCCCTGGGCAACCTCTTCCAGTGCCTCACCACATTCATAGTAATTAATTTATTCCCTATGTCTAACTTATATCTAATCTATTTTTATTTATTTATTTATTTATTTTTAGTTTAAAACCATTACTCCTTGTCTTATCACTGCACTCCCTGACCAAGGGTAGAGGGGGAGAATCACAAGAATCACCTTCTTCCTCTTGCTGGTCACACTTCTTTTGGTGCAGCCCCCCAGGATATGGTTGGCTTTCTGGGCTGCAAGAGCATATTGCTGGGTCATGTTGAGCTTCTCATCAACCAACATCTCCAAGTCTTCCTCCTCAGGTCTGCTCTCAATCCATTCTCTGCCCAGCCTGTACTTGTGCTTGGGATTGCCCTGACCCAGGTGCAGGACCTTGCATTTGGCCATATTGAACTTAATGAGTTTTGCACAAACCCACCTCTCAAGCTTCTCAAGGTCCCTCTGGATGGCATCCCTTCTCTCCAGCATGTCAACTACACCACACAGCTAGATATCATCAGCAGACTTGCTAAGGGTGCATTAGATCCCACTGTCATGTCACCAACAAAGAACTTAAAACAGTGCTGGTCCTAATACTCTGAGGAACACCGCTCATTACTGATCACCTAGACATTGAGCCATTGACCACAACTCTTTGAGTGCAACCATCCAGCCAATTCCTTACCCACTGAGTGGTCCATCCATCAAATCCATGTCTCTCCAATTTAGAGACAAGGATATCATGCAGGACAGTATAAAATGTTCTAAATAGTTCTAAATAACTGTTTGTTAATTGTGCCTTTCGTACCTATACTGCTCTTGTCTAAACCATGTTTGTCATAGGAATATGTTTGTCTTTCCATTTGACTTTATAATTAGTGCTTAAGGGTAAGGGGGACTGTAATCATTAAATAGCTTTGGATATTACTACTGAACTGAAAGTTCAATGCATGGTCAGCATTATGGACTGCATAAGAATATGTCCCCTCAAAGCTGATAGGCCAATTGAACTGTCTGGTGCAGAGGATCCTGCTATGGTGAGAGATTTTGAATCATCTAACAACATCACTTTGTTTTCAAATCAGGAACAGAAACTCAAAGCAGCAACACAGATGCATACACTATAGCAGTAGGGAGGAAAATACATAACATGCAGAGGAGTTTAGCTCTTGTGTGTACTAGAGAGAAAGTTAACACACAGACAATGCTCTAAATAAAATGCTGCACAAAAGCTCTCTCTGAGATAACATCATTTTCATTTGGGCTCTTGACAGCTTTAAAGGCCATTACAAACATCTCCTCTGCAATGTACTCCTCTGCATCATATGGGTGTCAGAGAATCAGACCAGGCAAAACTCCCATTAAAGTAAATGAAAGTTGTGCCTGTGTAAAGGGTAAGTGAAAACAATTGTCTTTTGGTTCAAGAGCTCAGGAACAATGTCAGAGAGAAAGGATATAACCAATAAAGAATGTTTTAGGTCAGGTACTTTACTGGTCCATTATGATAAAGTTCTTGAGAAGACAGAAATTAATAGGGCTTTGTTCTCTTAGCTATTCATAATGATAGGCAATAAACTTATGATAATTATACTTTGGGGGCATATAAAGATACACATAAATGCATATTTGTCTCGTTTAGAAGAAATGCTTTTTCAATCCTATTTTCCACTTAGAAATTTAGACTACTACATAATTTCTTCTTATTTAAAAGAGGCAAAGATCATTCACTCTTTTCTGGGTTATGCAATGTCAAGTAGATCATTTCAGTATGATGTACTGTTGGGCTTAGTGTGGAGGGAATAAGAAACATACAAATTAAGTATCATATCAATATGCTGCTTTTTCAATTACTCATGTCACAGAAGAACCTAGAACCCAACATATCAATTCAGGTAAAGCAAAGTCTGCTTGAAAAAGGATGAAATTTTCCTGAACAACCAAGAGGTCTCCTGTAAAATTAATGAGTTAACTACTTCGACTACTGTGATTATCCTTCTTTCATCATCTTATGAAGAACTTAGAACTTTCTCCTTCTCCAGACCTAAATAAAGAAGCAAACCCAAATAATTGGATTGGCACTTTTTTTTTTTTTTTTTTTCCTGAATTTTTACTGAGTTCCTTTTCAGAATATAAGTAGCAATTCCCTGATACATATTTGATTTGTAAATATCACTGTTCATCTTCTTTAATATATTTCTGGAGTGCTTCTATGTATTACAGTGAGGTAAACCATATAAAGTACTGACTAGGATGAAACTTGTTTCATGTTGAATTGCTACTGAGGCTACTGATACTGTGCCCTCTTTCATTTGTTGTAAAATTTCATTGTGTGTGAATAGTATATTTTTGGTATATTTTTGTATCAGGAATATTTTCACAGCTGTATGGTCCAAGAGATTTAACAGTTTTTTTGTTTGTTTTTTGTTTGTCTTGTTTTGTTTTTTCAGGTAAGAAGCCAAAGTACCAACTTTTTTTTTTCTTTTTTCTTTTTTTTTTTTTTTAAATACTTATTCTTTATATAGATAAATAGGAGATTCTGTGTGCCAGAATAAACTAACAGATGATTTAAGAAAAAAAAAAAAAAAAAGTTATTGAAATTTTGAATATTTATTTGTTCAGCACCAGTCAAGTTTCTTTTGTGCCTCAGATGGGTCTTCCACAGCCCATCAGAACTACAAGAGTTAATCCACAGTTAATCTCTCTTCCTCAGCATCTGTAACCCAATAAAGGTGAAATGAGAGCCACTCTTTCATCACTTTATTAGCAGAAGCAAGAGTTGTCCTGCAGGTAAGCAGCTGGATCGGCTACTACCCCTTGCAGGGACTTAGGAAGGAGGCTGCCAGGCCTCAGTAGGGACAGGTTGACACTTCCTATCCGTCTCCCTCAGAGTCTCCCAGGAGCCCCTCAGGCTACCGACTTCTCACTGCAGCCTGGCCATCTTCTCAAGCAGGGCACACCTGCACCCACGACAGCCCTTTCTTCCCTCAGGACCCAGGGGGACCTCCAGATTCCAGAGCTCCCCACAGTCACCAGTCTGGACTGCTACTTCGCCCCTCAGGGGATCCACCTGGTTGCCCACATGAGCCCAAAGAGGCCATGTCCCCTCAGTTTGGGTTGCTACCTCAGCCCAGCCGCTGCGATGAGTGCCCACTATGATGAATTATAAGTTATAAAAGGTAGAGTTCCCAGAGGAGAGAGGAAGAGAAAGGGACGTATGAAAGGGAGGAGAGGATCCTCCCTGCACTCCTCCCTGTCCTGCCTGAACTGCCCTGTGCAAACTGCCTGCGCTGCCAGTCTGTCCTGTTAGCATGTCCTGTTGGCGGTGCTCGTGGGTCAGGAGAAGTCCTACTATAAGGAAGTCCTTGGCTCTGTGTAAGTACTGCCCTGCAACAACAGAAAACATAGGTGTTTTAACACAGCTATTTTCATCAAAAATTCATACCACAGTATGAATGTGGTATGAAAGTGATCATACAAGCCTCTAAGAAGAAAATTAACTCTATCCCAGACAAAACTATGAAAAACAGCTATCAGAGCTTTTCAGAAGAGAACTCCCTGAGATCTTCTTTGTTGAAATACCTTCTTTAGCCTCAGGGTATGCCTAAATAATGGTGAAATTGACTGCATAATTGTGGGAAAATTTCCCACATTCTTCTGTGATAATAGAGGATACACGGCATGGCAAAGGAAGGACATTATTTTATATGTGTGCATTGCTGTGTAATGTTGTTAACATAACCCCAATTGCCACTCACAGGCTTTTTGGCTGACCAGAAAAATATATTTTCTTTCCTTTTCATGTATTCATTAAGTAACTGAAATGCTGTACTGCAGTCCTCTAATTATGTCTCCTTCCACCTTGTTTCTTTTATTCTAGTTATTTGCTTAGGGTGAGATGCTCTGGGCAATTCACTTAGAACAACTTTCTTGATTTAAACTTGAATATTCTTTTAGGGCTTACTATAGGCTTTAGACTAATGGCTAAGCAGTTATTATTTCCAGATGTTGTTTCTTTTCTTTTCTACCTACAGCCAGGTACTGCTCAGCTGTGTTTGAAGTCAAGCAATATATTCACACACACAAAAGAGGGAAAAAAACAAAACAAAACAAAACAAAACAAAACAAAAAAAAAACACGTTGAGAACTGTACTATAGAGCTGAACTGTAGACCCATAAATTCCTCACTCTAATGTTTACTTACCTCTGAATGGCTCCAATTGCTACCATCCAGGGGCCTGGATGTTCTGCTTGCCACATAGAAATCTGAAACCTGTAACAATTTCATAAACAATGGTCCCTAACCAAGAACATATGCTCTCTAGGCCACTAAGTAAGGCATTAAATATCCAGGGAATATAAAGGAGGGGAAAAAGGGAAAGAGAAATAAAAGAATACTGAATGTTTTGTTAATTGAAGTAGGATTGTCAGTTAAAGATCATTGCATTACTATTTTACTGCAGTAGATTTTGCAGGCTCAGTGTTCTATCTAAAATAAACTTTCACTGTATGAATTGCATGTCTGTAGCTATCCTGTATGAAATATTTATACTGAACAAACATTCACTATAAAATATTCACATCTGCCTTCAGTGCTGTTTACCCAGTTTGCTCACATTTTGCCCATTGAATTTTGAAGCTCACAAGGCAATTTGTCACAGCAGTACAACATGGAATATCCCCCTCCTTACTACACATAAATTAGAGTACAAAAACAATGTTTAAAATCATTGTCCAGCCCTATTAACATGTTAAAATTTCCTTCCCACAGCTTAAACTACCTCCAGCTATTAGGATTCCACAGTTTCCCTTGAGAAACTATTCCACAATCTAATAGACTCCAACATAAGGAAATTATTCTTATATAATTGAGCGCAGATTTTGTTAATGTGTGCTCTTTAGTTTGGAAAATTCATAGATTTAAATGTTGGTTTGTGTGTTTTTTGTTGGTTGTATTTATTTATTTTATTTTAGTGGTATTATTTTTAATCCTATGGATATATCATGCTTTCAGATTGTAAATGAAGTTCAGCTCAAGAAGTGGAGAACTGAACACAAAACATGGCATCTTCTGTTGGTGAAATATGGTGCAATGTTGAATTTTGATGTCTTCATTTGTTACTATTTAAAAAACTATGTTGGCATCCCTCCTCAGGAAAGGAGCAATCATAGAATCTATAACTTTTCAGGAATTACTACCTCTAAGAACTGCTGAGGTGATTTGACTCATTTTATCCATCACTACTGTACATGCACTTGACTGTTTTTGTGATTTATCCAATTAAGTGAATTTGACTGCAGGTTAGTGTATTTAAACAGGAGGCTTAAATCCAAAGTTCTGAATAATACCTGTTTAGAAGAATAATTAGGTTAGCAGTCAAATATCAGACCAGATAATCCTCCATTGTAAAGAGAGATTTGAGACCCACAATACCCCACATCTTACCCCATTCTTTGCTTCCAATGTTCTTTTCAAATGGATGATTCACAAATGACTAAACAACTTCTACTCAGCATCTCAAGTATGACATTAGAAATCATTCTAAAACATGCACATATATACCCAGAAGCACATTTGGAAAAATAAGTTGTAAGAGCAGATATACTGAAATAATTTTCAGGTATTCAGCTGGGCAAAAGTAAAATTCAGAAGTAAAACAAAACAAACAAACAAAAAATGAAAGCTTTACTTTTTTCTCGTTCCTTTATTTGGATATTACTATTCTTACCTATATCACCATTTCTTCTATCAGAATGCATCTTAAAAAACAAAACAAAACAAAACAAAAAAACTCAGAACATACCAGCTAATCAAGAATAGGACAATGTGTATTTATTGCTTATCTTTACCAGACAATGTACCATTAACAATCCAGAGTTTTGTCACTTGGAGACATCCAACATCTTTATCAGTAAAGCCTGTACTCTTCTGCTTACTCATGAGGCCTGCTCTGCCTATGACTTCACTACAAGTTGCAGACACTTAGCTGGACTTTTGACACTTGATGGCTCTTTATAAATGTAATGAATAGGTCTTGGCAAATTTCTTGTGGAAACTATTTCAAGAACAGGTAAGCAAAAAAGAAAAGGACATGGATTCAAGAAAGAGAAGGAAGACAGAGGTTACAGAAATAAGAAATTTCCACAGAAAAGATAAAACTCTTCTTTCTCTTAAAAGAAACATTTGAAAATGAGATTTTGCTAAAAATACTACTGACAGCATACAAAGGAACCTGCTGTCTCATGCTAAGCTGCAGCAGAATGTTCTGAACCCCATGACCAATAAAAACTTCTCTCTTTTGATTCTTCCATGGGTTCTTGTTTTGAATAGTCACTGATACTGTCATATTCCCCTTCTAAAAATGTCACAGGGACTCTTGGAAGAAAAGCATTCAAGTTCATCTTCATACTAAGCAATGACAGTTCTTACATTGGGAACCCTTCGTGGTACCTTGGTATCTCTGTGATTATTGTGATGTCTATGCCATTAATGTTATACTGTTTTTAGAGATGAATATAATAGAACATATAAATCAAGTAGAATAGCTTTGGGAATTTTAAATAAATAAACACATAAACCTGGGGAACTGCTGAATTAGCTAAAATAAAACACAAATCAAATTAGGAGTACAATTCTCTAGAGGACAACTGAGGTCAATCTGTTCTGTTTCCCATGGTTAAAATAATGAGTTAATACAGAACAGTCTATGTGAGATGTATTTCATATGCAACCACACATCACATAAAAACAACAACAAAAATGCAGTTATCCAGAAGCCTTTTATGAACTTCATGTAGATAACAAATGATCAAAATCCATGACTGTATTGACATGAAATTATGGAGAAGGCGAGATCTCTTATCAGTCGTTAACTAACATCAGTGCCTTTCCTAAATGAGAAGAAAGGCAATTTTATTTGCAGAAATTCCTAGATGATTTTTAATCTTACATTAAAAAAAAAAAAAAAAAAGCTAAAGGAGAAACAGTACTATAAGCCATTCTTCTTAGACCTTCCTAAAACTAAATTTGATAATTGATGTAGTTACAAATGTGTAAGCAATATTCAGTCACATGAAATACCCTTCAGTCCACAGTCAAAGCCAAACCTACATTTTCCCTTTAACTTATGTCAATAAAACATAAACATGCTTTCTCTCTTTGCTTTGTGAAAAGGCTGTTAATCTTAAAACACATGACTGAATCCTACTGTTTGTATTATATACACATTGTTAGATCTCTCTTCTTATTCTGTGGAAAATACTGGACAGAGCATTTCTTGTAATGCTTAACTCATCTGAAGTTTCCATGTGTTACTGAGGTATTAAGTAATTTAACAGAAATTGTTTATGTATATAAGTCTAAACATGATTTTTTTTTAGATGTATACTTATACTATTAAATTCAATCACTCAATTATATCTCAAAAGTAAGTTAGAAACTAGGCCTATACCATAATTTCAGATGAATTCATGTCTCAACATAGTTGGCAAAAACTTGTATGCTGCTGACCACATAAACAATTGGAAACTTAACAGTGCTGAGAAATAGAATAATTTTGCACTTTGATCTAGCCTGGAAGATCCAAGGATATATTGATTAATGTTGCTTTAAAAGTCCACTGAAAAGTCAACAGCTAATGCTATGCAGCATTCTTTTGTAATATGGAGACAGAAGAGAAAGGTTTGGTTTCTTGTCAAAAAAGGGATACTTATAGACAACTGATTTGTTTGTTTGTTTGTTGGTATCTCAATTTGTGAAATGACGGGAAAGTAATACAGCATTTGCAGGAACAGTCTAGAGTGAGGGAAGAGAAAGAGACAACACATTCCTGTTCTTCCTGCTATTGTGACCAATTTACTATGTTTATACAAAGCAGCCTGTTGTAATTTCCTTGAAATACCACTAACAGTTGAAATAACTCAAATGTTCCCACTTCAGACTGCCAAATTTGATCACTGTTGCCTCACAGTTGTCTCAGATGAACTCATCAAGCTTTTGTCTGTCTTGCAATAGGGCTAGAGGTTGGTCTCCCAAGGGAAAACGGGCTCATTTCAATGCCTAAATGCACAGCTTTGCTGAGATCTGCAGTTTGTAGCCTCGGTAACCCAGAAAGGTTGCATTAACGACAGTCTACATGCCTGCTGTTAACAGTCATACACTTGGTCATATAGCATGTGTGACTTAAAAAAAAAAAAACAACAAAAAACGAATGCCCTAACTGAACTTTGAAATTGCATTCTTGTCTACAGTGCTTTGATCTTTCCTTTTCTAACTTGCTTTCCTTGTTCACTTACTAGTTTCAAATTAGGCCTTTATTTGTCTAAATAAGTAGCAGTATTATCTTTAGATCTAATCAATCTAGTCCCATAGTAACTAATAGAGTAATATACCTGGGAGAAAAGACTTTTATAGCTTATCCATAGCATGAGTCCACCATAAAGGCTTGTTTTAAGTTGCGATGTCAGATGAGATCACTATTTTATCTTATTATCACATGTGTGAGTGTTTGAGATCTAAGTTTCAATTAATGCTTTAGTGTATAACTTTTTAAATGTAAACTGTTGCATATTTTGCTGCATGATATGAGTTCCATGAGCTTGTATATCTATGAGCTATTTACAGAACTTTTACCATGTCTTTGGGGACTATTGGTATGCCAAAAAAACAAGCTATGAAAATTACCTTTTGGTAGCAAGCATTTGCAACACTTATTTTCTTGTACTTCATCCAATTAAAAGCCTTGCCACCACTTACAAAAATATATACTCTTGAGTTAGGCACCTTGAAATTAAACCCCAATGCAGATGAAGAAGTTAAGAGTTTTCATTACAAAAATGATAGCAGGTAAAGGAAAAGTGAAAACTTCCCTGTAGTCTTTAACTGAATATGTGAATCATGCAAAAATCATGTTTTGCCTAGTTTTCAGTTAAATTTGACATTGTGAATAACTCATGTTGAAAATAATTTTTTCCTCTCCCACAGAAACAACACAGCTAGATAAATTTAAATAAGATCAACTTCTCCAAATAAGCCAAAACCATGTATGTTCCTTTTCACAGTCCAGGTCATATTGCAAATTAGGAAATGTAGTAATTTGATGGCTCTGTTGGTATGTTTTGGGTAGCTGTTAGTACTGTAAAGCTAGCAAGCAATTTGCTTTGATTACTGTTTTCTGATCAAAAGAGTGCAGTGGGTGGAATGTTTGAAGTCAGGATTAAGAAATGTCAGCAAAGATTCATAGGAGCTAAAAAGCTGGAATAGCCAATCCTGCCACATCAGTTAATAACTGAATCACAATATCAAGCTTGTGCTTAAGCTCTAGCAGAGCAAAGGTGTCCAGGCCTCATGGCTGTTTCACAGTTATATTCCAGGAGTTCCTTTCAGAATTAGTGAGGATGAAGTATTATCATTGTTTAAGAAAAATCATCTTCCGATCTCTAATAAATGTAGCAATCTTTAATCAGTTTTATTAAGATAAGATTCATATTCAAGTTAAAATATCAAAAAAATAAAGCTGAAAATCAGTCAGTCTGATATACAATTGTGTATTGACACAATCTGAGATGTTTTTGGAACTATATGTTGGATTAACAGAATTTGATGGTAGTGTATTTGGAGGGGAAAAAAAGAAACCAACCAAACAAGAAAAAAAATAAAAAAATTAAAAAAATAATCCTCTGTTTAGGAAAGAGATGTGTAAGGGAAGCTCTTCAGTTCTCTTAGGTCATGTCCTTTAGGTCCTCTCTTGTAGACCTCAGTGATTTCTCTTGTCATCAAAAGCACTCACTCACATATTAATGAGAGTAAAACCTCAAAAAATTCTAAAAGTGAAGTTTTGAATTATATCTCTACTCCTCTGCTGAAAGTCAAGAATGCATCTGATTTCAGTAAAGGTGCTTTAATGAAGCACTGAGGTAATGCTTTTGGTGATTAGTCTTACTGTGTCAACAGTCACATTACCAAAAGGAGTTTGAAATTACTTAAGATACCCCCTCTGGAAAAAGCTTTTCTTTGTTTTTCTTCTCTAAGGTCAAAAAGCATAGCAGTTCATATACAGTTATGTAACATACTATCTTGGTATTTAAAAGTGACTGTTGTTCCACCTGATGCAGAAATAACTGAGTCAGCCAGATATTATACAGCTGAGGAAAATGAAAAAAAATAAAACAAGCACTTCTTTATATTATATTCATAGTAACATTTAAAGTTCATAGCTCATAATCTGGTCCTTTCACAGTGCCCCAGTGACAGTTACAGTGAAACAGATGCAGCAAAAAGGAGAAGTAGACTTTAGGAAGATTATTAGACAAAATTTACAACTGAAGTTAGAGGTAAGGCAAACACTTTCAAACAAACAAACAAACAAGTGTGCTATCAAATAATATTAAATATATTCACAAGATGTGTTTAAACTTCAAAAATTTCAAAGCATTATATTTTAAACTGGTTTATCAATGTCCTATACTTACTGCTACTGTAATATTAAACCCGCTGTAAGGTGGGTTGTGTCACATCCAGTTTACATGTAGCTAAACAGAGGCATATTCGGTGACTTTTCCCTCCTAAGATCCAGAGGCATTGAGCAACTGAAATCAGGAGCCCTAGTGTCCAGAATGTTTCTCTCTTCTTTTCACAGTAATTCCTTTTGACCTGTCCAGAATTAATTACCATCTGTCTCATGCTATCTCCCTCACTGGAGGTAAACTAATAGTAATAACATGGAGGCTATGATAATGCCTAACAGCAGATTTCATTGGTCTATTGCCAAACTGACAGGGTCCCATCTGCTTTCTGGGGAGATGTTGCACCAAACTCAGGTGCTATATTAATGACCTGACATAAGTATTTAAAGAGATGTTTATGATTACATTATATTACTGTTTTTTTTTTGTTTTGTTTTGTTTTGTTTTGTTTTTCCTTTCTTTTTTTTTTTAATTACAGCAGCAGGAATTAATAGTATATATATATATAAGTGTATGCTGGTTGTTCTTGCTGCAGTCTTCTTACCTAATCCTTACATACAAAGTTTAGCAAGTTAGATTCCCAGATTCCCTTAGATCAATCCAAATTCAGATATGCTGTTTAAGAAAGTCTAACTATTCATTTCTTGCATTGAATCACAACAGAATGGTTCTCCTTCCATAATTATAAATAATAGAATCTTGAACAAATAAGGAAATGGGGGGAGGGGAAGGTATATTCATTTAAAACTGTGAATGAAGCAATTTTCTGATTGGCCAGAACAACTAAGTTAGAGAAAAATCTTTACACTGAAACAAAACAAAGAACTGATGATTTTTCGAATTCCCAGGTCACTGATGAAGGCAGAAAATCTAAAAACTTAAATTGCAGAGAACTACAATTTTTACATTTTAAGTGAGGTATCCAAACAACTCCTATAATCCATGAGAGGATTTCTCTTTTTTGGAATGTAATTCATATGGGTGGTATCCTCTAGTCTGTCTACTTTCATCTTCTGTGGCTATAAAGGGAGACTGGGGTGACTACATATCTACAATATAGAAAAAGAAGCAGTTATGTGTCGTTTCTCATATGCAAAGTTGAAACAGGACTGTTGGAGGAATTTTACTCCATTTGGAAGCTAGGTGAAGCTTCCTTATCGTAATGGTACTTTAGCTTCAGGGTCAGCATATTCTAAAGTTTTTTCTATACTTGATACTATACCCTCACACATAGTAAGAGTATAAGAGTATACCCTCCACCAGAACGATTTCATTACAAGAGATTCTAAGCCGTTTATGCTTTTGGAGTATAGAAATTGCTCCAGAATTGCTATTAACTTTTTTTTTTTTTTTTTTTTTTTTAATAATAGATTCATTGATAACTTTAAAGTCTCAGTTCCTTTCACATTGCAAATCTGTGATCACATCTGAATGATTCTATGATACAGCTGGAGCATAGCCAAGGGCTATTCTTTAGAGGCTGTGGGACAACAGACTTGAGATTTCCAACATCTTAATGAATTACCAGGCACACTAACACAGACCAACCACAGAATGCCTATGACATAAACACATTAATGTAGTATGGGAAAGATACAGGAGGTCCTCAGCTTTTGCCTACTTTGCAATTGTTCTTTGAATTAAGTATAAAGTTTGCTTCTAAGTCTATATGAATGAAAATAAGCCAAATTTGGAGAAGTTGTAGTGTTGAAAAAGCAAATGAAGATTCTCATCTCTGTCCTAATATCAGATAACACTAACTGGAAATATTTTGTTTCAGAAAGAGAGAATCTGAGGGCCAGGAAGTAACCAACATTTACTTTCTTCCTAAAGAAGAGCAGTTACAATATAAGGATTTCTTCAAAATCTCCCAAGGCAAAGATATCCATGTGATGACAGAAGAAAAGGTGCACAGAGAGCAGGAAAACAAAAGAAAAATGAGATTTTTAACCACTCAAAGAAAATACTGAAAGCAGATGAAAGATATAGCATGCTATCAGACATTTTCCTTTCTATATAATAATATATATATATATTTGAGCAGTTTGCAACCTTCATTGAAATTACATAACTTTTTCATATTATCATTTTTATCCCTCAGAAGGTTGAGAAATCTTACACGGTACATCAATTCACTAAGTGAAAATAGCTTGAAATGAAAATTCTCCATGTGTAATAACACTTAAATTCAGATCTTTACATATGGCTTCCATCTGTCTTTATCAGTGTTACTTCTATGATACACTCAGACCCCTAGCCTTCCTGTATGGAATATGCATAACTTGTGCCAAGATCATTTGCAAAACAGTCAGATTTATAGTGTTGAAAAGTTCTATCTCAGTTATAATGGTGCTGTTCGGAACAAATTCCTCTGAATATCTGTATTCACATTCATACATATACTTGCTCAGTAAACTTAAAACTCAGTTGTCCTGTTAGCTGCAGCTGCAATTGTACAAGGATTGATCATAATGATGGAAATTATCTATTATAGGTCATCTATTCATAGAACCATAGAATATCCCAAGTTGGAAGGGATCCACAGGGATCATCAGGTCCATAAAGATCATCAAGGCCAACTTCTCATATTCCCTCTCCATAATTTAAAATGATGCTATTTTTTTTTTTTTTCCTTTCATTGGACTTTATTACACTTCTGTAAATACTTGGGCTATACACATTAGCCTAATAGGTGAATTTATTTTTTTTTTTTTTTTTTTTCTGTACAGCCATCATCTACTTTCAAGGAAGTGCTTCTAACTAAAGTCTCTTTAGGAGATGAAGAGAATAAGGAATCAAAACTATAAATCTATTTGTTGGGCCTCCAAGGGTCAAAAGACCCTGTTTTGTTCTTGTGATTAACTTCTGTGTCTAACATTTTAAATGAGACAGTGTCTAAACCCCCCTAACCTTTGTTTATATTGTTTCTGTAAAATATTTTCGTAGGAGTCAATTAAAAAAAAAAAAAAAAAGAGAGAGAGAAAAGAGAAAAAAAGAAAGGTCTTACAGACAGAAAGAAATAAATGAAAGTGGTGAAACAAGGATAAGTGCAATGTTCCTATAATTGTATAATCAGAAAGACAAATTAGCCACAAGAGAAGTCAAAGTGAGAAAGGACATCTGTACAACACAGAAATAGAAAGGTACTGGTATTTCATTAGAGTATGTTAGCTGAAAGGAAATGGAGCATGAGAGAAAAGCATGGCTTTGTTTAGAAGAGGAAGTCAATCATTAATTATTCCAAGATTTATATTCTCAAAATGTTTGCAATCTCATATTCACCTTTCCCACCCAATTCAACCTTGTTAATAGTGTTACTTCACTGCTGTTCTGTGTATAAATGTTTTCCAGACCTCTCTTTCCCTTCCACTGTCTATCAGAGAAAGAAGAAACTGGATTCCTCCCTCTCTGTCCTCTTCCCTTTACTCTAGGGGAGTGTCTGAGACTTTTCCCTCACCTCCCATAGCAACAGCTATTTTTTTGTGATTTCAGTTTTTTGTGATCCCTGTATGTGCTGTATGTGATGCTTCAATATGATACTGGTCTTTACTAGGCATCAAATGTGAAGTGAATCAGGTGAACTTGGTGGCACAGAATGAATGCAAGATTCTTTATTACAAAGGTGCCAGTCTAATGATCAGATCCTATTTCCAAAAGCCATATTTATTATAAATTATAACTTAGGTATTACAATTAGCCTATTTATTTTCATCTGGGACTCCCTTTTGCACTGGACCTGGTAACTGTCTAACTAGCACAGAGTTAATCTCATGAACGTTCTGGCTGGATCCCAGGAGGAGTAATCCAGGTTAGATCCCAATTTGATGCTACAAATTTCTGACATGGCCACCATCAAACTAATCTGTTTCTTTTGTCTAAGAGAAAGAGAAGCCAGCTGTGAAGGGGCTCACAGGACACAGAAAGCCATATTTACCCAAAATGGAAAACAAACAAACAAACAAACAAAAAGGTTAATAGAGGAACATCTGAATTTCTTACACTAAGAGGTAAAACATCTGTGCAGAAGATCAATATATATGGCAAAATTGTGTTACATTTCTATAATAAAATCACCAGTGCATTTTGAGTACCAAATGTTTTATAAGCCATTGTCTAAATGTTTGCACTCTTCCTCTAATTTGCCTCCTGAAAGTGTATGTTAACATATGAATTTTTATAAGATCTCCTCTCATACACGGAGTGGCTGAGAGAGCTGGGCCTGTTTAGCTTGCAGAAGAGAAGGTTGAGAAGGGATTTTATTACTGTGTACAAATATCTGAGGAGAGAATGTCAAGAGAATGGGGATGGACTCCTCAGTAGTGCCCAGCAACAGGACAAGAGGCAATGGGTACAAAATGAAGCACAGGAAGTTCCATCTGAATATGAGAAGACATTTCTTTATTGTAAAGGTGACAGAGCATTGGAACATCTTTCCCAGAGAGGTTGTGGAGTCTCCTTCTTTGGAGATACTCAAAACCCACCTGGATGTCATACTGTGCAATGTGCTCTAGGTGACCCTGCTTGGCAGGGGATTTGGACAGAGGTCCTTTCCTACCTCAACCATTCTGTGATTCTGTGATCTCATTTAATTTGAATTATTTTTCAGGAACTATTTCATGTTGAAGCATAATAATGAATTCCCAAAGAGGAAAGTGCAAGATTAATTATGCATTGTTTACTAGTGAGTCAAGTAGAGATGAGATCTGGTTTAAAGTTGCTCATGTGAAGTCATGGCACAGCTACAAGCTGAGGATGTTGTGACAGTTTAAGTAGTGCCCTTCCTCTCTCTTAAATCTAAAGGGTAAAATATATTTATTTCTATTGTATAGATCACGTAGAAAACAAATATTATATGGATCAAGAGAGAACTGATTTTGAGTAACTAGTAATAATCAAGAAAATTCTTTAGCATTCAATAGTAGATGGTGGTACATGCTTAAACTCCAGCAGTCTGCATGTGTGTATACCACTGATTTGTTTGACAGTGGTAAGGAAGATTGACCACACATGAAGAAATCTGATATACTGAACAAGATTAAATGATATGAAAGAATGACTTTTACAGAAGTGCCTGATTAATCACTTCCACAGTAGAAAGGTCTTTTCTTTTGCAGACAAACCCTTCTCTTAATGATGGGATAGCTATAACAGACTTCTCAGCTATGTGATCTGTTTTTGCCTGTAATTAATAACAAAACGTTTCTTCTGTAAGATGTTGCACACTGTAGACAATTATGTCTACAAATCCTATTAATCTTTTTAGTAAATCCATGAGAAAAATTATGTTCCTAAATGAAATCCTTGTAAAGGATTTCAACCTTATTTCCTTGTAAACTACCTGCAGTATGGACAAACTAATAGATATCTTAAACATCCCACAGACCTGAAGTTATTCTTGGATGCGTTAGTTTCTCCAATTCCAAATTATTATTTTGTTATTGTCTCCACAGATACCAAAAGCTTCAGGGGCTAGACAAGGGTCCATTTCAAATTTCATATCATCTTTAGCTTTTTATGCACCAGCTGTGAAAATCAATTAGCCTTGGTGAAAATAAGCTGCTGTATGTTCTCAATAATGAAAAATACCAACTGCACTCTAGTAATTTTCTCTGTCTGTAAAAAGAGGGACGGTGCTTCTGAATTTCTTTCTCACACTTTTGCTACATAGAATTGCCTTTTTAGTACTGCTTTTGAAATTACCAGATGTGCCAGACAGATTAAGATTAACACAGGACATAGTTTAGAAAGGCAGAAAAGCTATGCTGTAACACACTCCTGATATTTGTGATTTTCTACGTCTAGGATAAGTCATCTCTCAAAGCTAAAAGTATCACAATGGGTGCCAAACTGAGTTTACACTAACTTCTTCACAATATTACGATACCCAACAATTCATTGGGAATTTACAAGCTACACTTATACAAATGCCTTCTGCTTCTTTCTTTGCTTATGAGAATGACACAGCATCTTTGGACTTTGGGAAGCTTGAAGGCAAGGCTTGAATGAGGAGAGGATAAGAGTGTCATTTCATTACAACTGTCTAGCAACGTAGAGAGGTGCATCTGTCTAGCACCTGATATCACTGAATTCACCATAAATAAGAACAGGAATGTAAAACATGCATTTTTACAGTTCCAGTAATTATATCTCAATCATTCAGATTGTAACTTTTAGAAATTACAATCCTTTCTTTCCATTCATCTTTCCCTCTCCTTCTCTTTCTCTCTCTCTCCGTCCCTCTCCCTTTCCCATCTTAAGAGTCATAAGTTTCTTTGGCTCCTTCTGTTACTTTTACTTTTGGTATGCCTAAACAAATCTAGGAACAAATCTGGAATGGATCTGATTTGTATATATATTTTTTCAGAATTATTTGTTCTTTAAGAGGTGCCATTTAAAGAGTTTTCTCTCCCTGTTAAGAATGTATTGACTGAGAAGAATCTAAGTTACCTCCGCTTTGTTAGAGGGAAGTGCACTTTTGTTTAGCAAACATAGATTTATAGAAAAATCCTCAAATATGCCTATTAACTTAGAGTGTTAAATCCTGCCATCTTTCTCACCTCTCATTCACATTGCAGTGATATCAGTTGTCATAGGAAGAGCTGAAATACCACTGGTCCAGTTAGTTGCTTCTCACAGATACCAGGACAAAATCCTCCCTGTAATTTAATTTTCTAAATAATAATAACCATAGTGATGATGATGATGATGATGATAATAATTATTTTATGTGTCCATTACATCATTTGGATGTTTATTTCAAATTAAAAATAAACCACTTTTAAGTAATAGGAAAGCATAATGAAAGCAAAACTGAAAGCAAAATCAAAAAACAATGAGAACACGTTTTAGGACCATAAAATTAAGCTTCAGAATTACTGTTTTCTGTTAATTATCTTGCTGTTAAGTTAAGTTGCTGGCTTTTGAGCATTTTGTTGGAAATGTGTGATTTTAATTAAGACATGAGGCTTTGTTGCAGATTTTATTTGTGCATAAGCATTAAAAATTGTAGCAAGTGAACCACACTTTCTAATTTGATTTGATGATCTCTTTACATGTTGAACTTATTTTCCTTTCTCTAAAGGTTAAAAAATGCATCTTGGAATTTTAGATATCATGTTAATTTAAAAAGAAATTATCATGAGAAAAAAGCAATTTAACAGGCTGTTTTAATTTTATTACCGTATACTTGTTATTCAGTAAAATATGGAACTTTAAAGAGCTAATTGTTTTCTACGTTGTTCCCTGTTGACAAAAGTGCACATTATCTATTTTTTTTCTAACTAGGTAGTTTGAACAGAGTGATGAGGGGGGGTTTGTTTGTTTAGGGGGTGAAGAGAATGGGAAGACTGGCTTATAATGATCAGCTGGAGGACCACAAACCAAAAGTATAAAATAACATTTTCCATTTTCTTGAAAAAAAAAAAAAAAAGAGACAAGTAAGCAAGCAATTACAATGGACAAAAAACTTCCAGCCTGGGTAGCAAAGATCAGTCAAAGTCTTACAGTTTGGAAGAATTAAAAATCCTCTTTGAGTTTATTTTCATGAGGCTTGTCAGAACATCATTGGAGTAATTCCTTTAAAAAGGAATTTTTCATTTATGAACATTACAGCTCATAAAATTATACAGTCATTAAATACCCTTAGTTGGAAGGGACCCACAGGGATCATTGAGTTCAACTTCTGGTTCCACACAGGACTACATAAAAGTCAAACGATGGTTCTGAGAGCATTGTCCAAACACTTCTTGAAATCTGGTAGGCTTGGTGCTGCAACCACTTCCCTGGGGAGCCTGTTCCAGTGTTGAACGACCCTCTCAATGAAGAGCCTTTCCTAATATCCAGTCTGAACCTACCCTGATGTATCTTCATGCTGTTCCCTTGGGTCTTATAACTGGTCAACAAAATTAAGTTGGTGATTGCCCAGTCTCTAGTCTATCAAGATCTTTCTCTGCCCTTGAGAGTGTCAACAGTTCCCCCTAATTCAGTATCATCTGCAAGCTTGCTCAGTACACTTTCAAGTCTTATATCCAAGTTATTTATGAAAACATTGAAGAGAACTGGCCCCAAAGTGGAGCTCTGGGGAACCACAATAAGTGACTTGTAGCCAGCTCGAGGAAACTATATTTGCTATAAGCCTTTGAGCCCGACCTCTTGTTCTGGGTCTGGCTGGGATGAAGTTAATTTTCCCTGCAACATCCCATACAGCATTCTGCTCTGCTCTGGGGTTGTTGAATTATATTGAACATTGGTAGCATGGTGTGTTGGGTCTGTCTGGGATGGAGTCACCTTTCCCTGCAGCAGACCACACAGTGCTGTGCTCTGCGCTCGTAGCTGGAACAGCACTGGTATCACTCCAGTGTTGTGTCTATTGCTGCATAGTGCTGGCACAACATCAGAACTCCCTCCAAGCCCCCAGGAGCCAGCAGGCTGGGGGTGGGCAAATGATGGGGAGGGGACATCACCAGGGCAGCTGACCTAAACCAACCAAAGGGATATTCCATAACACCTGATGTCACACTCAGCAATAAAAGGCGGGGCTCTCGTGGGGGGGGGTCTCTCCTGAACAACTGGTACGCGTTTTGAGGCCCTGCTTCCTGGGACGTGGCCAAACATCGCTTGTTGATGGGAAGTAGAGAATAACTTTTTTTTTCCTTTCTCTCTGTGCTTCCGCACAGCCTTGTTGTTTCTTTTGTTTCTTTTTCTCCCCATTCCCCTTCCCTTTAATTAAATCATTCTCATCTCAAACCTTGAGCTCTTTGTGTTGTCTTTTCTCCCCCTTCCTGCTTGAGGAGGGGAGGAGTGAGAGAGCGATTGTGGTGGAGCTCGGCTGCCCACTCAAGTAAAACCATCACAAATGGCAATGTTTCGTCTACAGCTGAGCAATGCTGGCACAGTATCAAGACTCTCCCCAAACCTCCCCAAAGCCAGTACATTGGGGCTGAACAAGACATGTAGAGAGGAAATTGTCAGGGCAACTGACCTAAACCTATCAAAGTGATATTCCATACCATACAATGTTATACTCAGAAATATAAGGTAAGAAAGAGGAAGGAGAAGGGGAGCTCTCATTATGAAGATGCCCAGGACCCATCATCAGTCATAAAGACAAAGGTGAAGAATGCATTAAACATCTCTTTTTATTGACATCCCTATTTGTCTCCCAGAGTACTATCTAGCTTCAATTCTAATTGACCTTTGGGCATATAAATTTTCTCCTTGTAATGGAGAGCAGTGCTATCATGTTGTCTGATGTTGCTTCCAGTGTCCATATACTGACTTTTTTCACTTAAGCTCTAGAAGATTCCTGTTCAGCCAAGCCAGCCCTCTGTCCCACTTTCTGGCACTTGATTTCTGTCACTTTGGAATTGCCTGCTCCTGATATTTATTTATTTATTTATTTACTGAGATAGCCTTTAAAATTGACCAGCACAGATGGACTCCAACACTTTAAAAGCAGAATACCAGGGGACCTTACTGACTAGTTCTCTGAGCAGCCTGAAGTCTGCTCTTCCCATATTCAGGGTTGAAGTTTTGGTAACAGTTTTTCTCCTATCACCAAAGATTTTAAACTTGACTACTTCATGCTCACTGTGGCCTAAATTGTCACCAATTCCCACTTCACCTATGAGACCCTCTCTATTTATAAGTAATAAACCTGGGAAGGCACCTTTCCTTGCCATTTCCCTTAGTATCTGTACCAAGAAGTTATCATCAACATTCTTTAGGAATTTCCTAAAACCGTTTGTATCAGCTGTGAGATATTCCCAGTTAAAGTCTGGGAAGTTGAAGTCACCCATAAGGACAAGGACAGCAGATCTAGAGATATCCCTTAATTCCTTAAATAATAATTAATCAGTGCCATCATTTCTGGTTGGTCTGGAATAAAAAATAATAATAATAATAATAAAAAAAAAAACAGACACCTTCAAGTTCTACTAGCCCAAATTCATGACAATCCCTCTTTAGCAGATCTTAAGTTTCAAAAAGAGTTTCATAAGTACATTACAGCAGGGTTTTTGTTTTGTTTTGTTTTCACAATTATAGATTCAATTTTCTGACTCCCTGAAATTTTGGACAGAAAAGTCTTGTCTATAAGGATCAGATAATTGCAACATATATAACATATTTCTATATACTTTAGGAACAATATAGCTGAAATTTATAAATGCATTAAAAGGAGCAAAAATAGCTAAAACTAATTGCTACTGCAATAACTCTATCTTCAGCTTTTTTTCACCTCAGTGAATAAAATGTAGAGGTGAATTTCTATTCTCATACATTATATTGCCTCTGCAAATAGAGGAAAATAATTGGAGACCATGCAATGTAAAATCACTGTTCAAGTAGACTATGTCTTATCTCTAGGAACTAAGAAAATCCTCACTGAAAGCATCTTTCAATATTGGATGGACTAATGTGACAAGGCAGAGAAGTTTAAATATTCTAAACACCACTTCTGTTCTGTGTCTATTTTGTGCCTTACAGACAGTAGAACAATTTTAATATAATTTATTTTAAATTTTATTTTAAAATAGTAGAACTATTTTAATATAATTTATTTTAAAAGTCTAACTAACCCAGCCTTTTACTATTTCTAATGTATTTCCTCACACTACTGAATGCCAAACGAGTCATTAGAAGCCTGATTAACTTGTTTGTAGGTGATCTATGATAGAATCTATAAGCTTTTAGATTTTTTATTTATTTATTTATTTTCTCAGAAAGCACAGTACACAACTTGATTTTTTGAATAACTTCACAGATTATATATTCAGGTCTGATATATTTGATCAAGGTTTTACAGAAATAAAACATGCCTAGGAAGAACAGGAAAAAAAGGAAAAAAATAGAAATTTATAGAAGAATAAACAAATCTTTTTTTTTTTTTTTTTTTTTTTTTTTTTTACAGCACTCTAATTTCTTGTTGTAATAACAAAGTGAAATGACAATTAAATGTGTTAATCTAACTTGTCTTGCTCTTTTCAGTCCAGTTCACTGGATTTTCTCCTGATACATATTCCTGTATCCATGAGGATAAAAATCCCCTTGCAATATTTATTATTTATCTAAAGCCAGATCAGGTATAAGACCACTTCATCTTGTGTTGCATTTCCTTCCATGTCAAAACCTAGAAGCCAGAGAGATGTCATACATTTCTGTCAGAAGAGCATGTTAATGAAAATTTGTCCTGAATTGGCTGGGATTTAGATAATTGTCCTCATAATAGCTTGTATGGTACTAAGTTTTGGATTTGTAATGAAAACAGTGGATTTTTTAGTTTAAAGTGAGCAGTGTTTACACAGCCAAGGTCTTTTTTGCTTCCTATGTTGTCCTGTCAACAAGGATACAGAAGGTGCACAAGAACCTGAGAGAGGACACAGCTAGGACAGCAGACCCCAGTCAACCAAAGGAATATTCTATGTCGTATGAGATCATGCTCAGCAATAAAACTGCCATTGCTTGGGGACTAGTTGGTTATCTGACAGCTAGTAGTGAGCAATGGTGTTGCGCATCTTTTTTGTTTATTTGTTTGTTTTGATTTTGGTTTCCTTTGATTGTGCTCTTTTGTTTTTGTTTTTACTTTTCTAAATTATTTTCTAAATATCTTTTTCTCTAGCTTACTAATAGTATCCTGAAGCTAAATGTATCTGGATTCTGAAAACATCTACTTTTAAAAAACATCTTCAAAGGGCATGGATCCCTTCCCTTCCCTTCCCTTCCCTTCCCTTCCCTTCCCTTCCCTTCTCTTCAGGGTTTTATTGGTTATTATAATTATTATTATGTGTCCATTGTCCAGCAAATGAGTTCAGAAATTTCCAAGTTCCCCAATAGACCATTTCTGTAAATTTAGAATTTTTGGATAAGAAATAAGGAAAATATATTTCAAGGTACATGTACAAATCCGTGGATAAAATATAAAGTTTTTGTTTGTTTGTTTGTTTTATTTTTTTCCCCTCAGTAAATGAGACTCACTATATACCTGACAATTGCATCCCAGTATCTATCTTTTACACTTACAGAGCAGTCTTCTATGCTTTCAGTATGCTAAGCTGATTCTTTTTCCTGTGAATAAGAATTGTAATCATTTATAGTCAGGCACATCTAGAGGGCACTGGCTGAGATCCTCTTTGTGTACACCACGTATGTTTTTAATACTGAATGTTTCATGAACTCTGAATTTTGGGGCTTCATTTCCTTTTCTAATCACTTTTCTTGGCTCGAGAGGGGAATTCAAGGCATCAGAGAACATCAGATTCATCACTTTTTGAAACTGCATTGAAACTTCAAGACAGACTGATTACTTTAAAATGAATTTAAATAAAAATAATTACTAAGCATTACTAAGCTGCTACTTTCTTCTTCTTCTTCTTCTTCTTCTTCTTCTTCTTCTTCTTCTTCTTCTTCTACTACTACTACTACTACTACTACTACTATTATTTTACTTCTGCAGAGAAATCCTTCTGGAGATTCAAAACTTATTGGAATTATCCCTGAGGGTGATCCAATAGCACAACAATAAATACACCATTAGCCAATTACACATAATGACTCTAAGACATGTCAGTTGTGATACCATTCATGTGATTTATTAGATTTACTGCAGTCTATTTCTAATTTGTATTTGCTAAAGAAAATACCGTGTGCACAGTGTATGTAATATGCAGTTTTAAACTTGTACAGTTATACAATAATTCCAATATTTTATTTTCTTAAAAAATAAAATAAAATAAATAAAAAATTAAAAGAACCTTGAAAGACGTATAAATTAAGTAAAGTTTATATCAAAGATTTCTTGGATTATCCCAGACTTTATGAAATTAAAGCCTGATTTATATATATACATATGTATATATATTGTATATATACATATGTATATATATATACATATATAAATATAGATATATCCATTCTTCTTGCATTCAGAACATTAGGAGACCTGTTTTATTTAAGAACACGGAACTACAAGAGCCAAGGCATTTTTCTGAAAAAGGGAAAATCTGTAATGTCATAAACAAGCACTTCTGTTGTCCTTAATTGTAACAATATATACCTAAAACACCTTAGATAGTTCTATGGAAAAAATAAAAATAAAATAAAGTGTTGGCAGGTAAAAAGTCAAAGGAAAACAACCACAACAACAAATGGAAGGTCCTACTAGCACAGTAAACTGAATAATGAATAAAGAGCTCATTTTATTCCTGTATAAAACATGTTTCTTTCATAAACCATAGACGTGTCTATGGTATCACATCACATGCTTGATAGTTTTCAGCACTATGTTTTGCTGTTGCAGATGATAGTACAGACTAGTTTTAGGCCTGTAAGAGTAGCTGCTGCAAAAGGAGAAACTCCAAGTTTGACTGGGTAGTCAGAGAATTCCCTTGCATTTCTGAAAGGTATCTTCTAATGGAGCTATTTGTTACAAAAGAGTATGAAGCTACTTACTACAAACTCTTTCCTCCTCTCCACCGACAATCTCTTAATTTCCTTCACTGGACTTCTATTTTATCTGCATCATATCTGCAATCTTGCTTCTTACTTTCTTCTTTCTGTGAATTTTACCTTTCATTAGCAAGTATATGCTAGAAAAAGCAAATGGGAAATTACTTCATTCTTTCTGTCATGGTTTTATCTTGGTGCTCTTAAGAATGTCCCACATACTGTGTATTTCTTAATTTATGATGAATACTATATAAAAGGAATTTCTCTTATATTGCATGGCATAATGTAGCTCCATTCTTCATTGGACTTTTAAGTCCTTTCATAATAAGCACCATTAATATTAAGATCTATAATAGGTCATTCTCTTTCCTTAGTTGCACAAATGTAATTAACTGGTCTTTTTTTAAGAGGTAATTTCAGCTTTTATTTAGTATACATGTATTCAGAAACAAGTGGGATTTTTGTTTTTGTTTGTTTGTTTGTTATTTTATTTTTAAATTAATTAACCTCTTCATAAGCTAATGGACTAAACAAACAACAATTAATTTAGTGTTGACCTGTGCTTTTATGGCATAAATTCAATAGTTCAATTGAATCTGAAGGACTTGACAATGGAGAAAATATCAAAAAAAGCAGAGCTGAGCCATGATGTTCTGGGCAATCTGAACTGCAGGTTCACATTCACCCTAATGTACACATTCTCTGACCATCCCTGCTGAACAGTAAATATCAAGAAATAGAATCGATGAAGAAATAGTAGTAAAGGTTGATCTTTGGCCTTAATAACTTCAGTATTCCTGGAAGAAATCAGAAATGCCTGACACAGGGTCTAAGAATTCCGTTTATCGTTGTTACTACTTGCCTTTCTCTGAAGTCCAAAAGAAATGTAAAAACAATGTACATTGCTGAATATCTGTCCCCAAGATAATGGCTATTACAGCTAAAACAAAAACAAAAATAAAAACAAAAAAAACTTAGCCTATTGTTTAATCTTTTTGACCCAGACTGAGATTTTGAATAAAAACCTACATTACTTTTTATTTTTTTTTTTAAAAAAAAGGGGGGGGGGGGAGCTGTACTTCTGTACTTCTTCCTTAAATATGTGCATGAGAATATCTCAGATACTTGGGCTTCTCATGATTTTTCTTTCTGATTTATTTATTGAAGTTGAACTTTAAACAAAACAAAATTCTGTTTTCATTTGTGCACTATAGCAGTTGAGTGTAACATTGGAAGCAAGAAAATGTTCCCTTTTTATCTTTCATGTTCATCTGCACAACAAATGTTGTCAGAATTGTGCTCAGTTCAGGAGCTAAAAGTTAATGTCAGATCTTCACTTTATATAAACAGTACTGCTTGGATGATTCAATGCTAATTTGCACCAGCAGAGAATATGCGGCCTGAAATATCTACAATGACATATCTCATTAGAGAGGAGAAAGCAGGCATCACAAAAAATTTGCAGATGATGAACCAGGACTGTATGGGATACAATATGTGTATGCAATACAATTTTGCTTGTAGGGATCTGGTCCCATATCTTATCAATATAAAGTCCTGATATTTTATCAAGTAAAAATAAATCTGAAATTTTATTTTGTTGTGTTTCATTTTCAACTTCACCTATTTCTATACATCACAAAACTACCAGATATATTTGTAACGTGTAAGGTTTAGCTTGCACTGTACTAAATTAGGAATCCATATTAACGTGCACAGATAACACAATGACAGGGAGTGTGATTGTCTGACTCTGATATCATTAGGCTGCATTTACTTTGAAAACTATTTTTTTTTCTTAATAAATAGCAGACTCTGTCTCATCCTGGAGGATATCTCATGCTGCAAATCTGAATTCATACATACATTTAATCATAACTCGGATATATGTGGGACAGTGAAATTAGAGTTTTTTTATTTAAGTGAAACTAAAGTGTAAATGTTTTTGAAATAAAGATCTGAGATTATATTTGTGGATGTCAGAGAAACAGGGCTATCTTTAGGAAAGATAGAAGTTTGTGAGCCAGTGTATTTTGATTCTCCTGCTCTGACTGCTGTGGAAAATTCAGTAATTTGTACTTCAAATTAATGAAGCTCTCTCAAAATTAATTAAACTCTAAAATAAATTTTCCATATAGATTTTTCCAGAAATAGGATATTTATATTACTATGTGAAGCTAAAGTAATTTTAATTAAACTAAAAATTCACTTCAAATTCAAATTTTTATTCTGCCAATAAGAGAAAGATAATCTTGCATTTAAGAATACTGTATCAGGATATGATCTATTAGAATTCAGGTTCTACTTTTCTTCTGACTGTGTTTTTATAACACAAAGCAACCTGCATGTACCTGTTGCCACCTGGTTTCAACCGGAAAAGCTCTCATCAGATACAATGGAAAAATATTATAATTTAATCTTCAGGATCTGAAAATCTCAATTTGTTACATTGAAATAGTGATACTTCCCACTTGTGGGGGAAAAAAAAAAAAAAAAAAAAGCAAGATCTAGAATCTTCTGGAGCCATGAAAATTTGTTAGTAACAAATAACAGTAGATTTATACAGATGAATCTTAATTTCTTGTTTGTTGAAATAGCTGTGAAAAAAACAAACAAACAAACAAAAAAACCTTCAGTACTCTACATAGATTAATCAATGTCTGAGTGAATGTCAATGTTCATTGTGATGATTAACCTAATTATTAATGACACATATAATTTGTCCAAACTATACATAACAGAGACATTTAATGGAGGACTAAGGACTCCACCCTTCACTGGATGCGGGGGGAAACTTAGTAACCAGAGATGAAGAAAAAGCTGAGGTGCTTAACACCTTCTTTGCCTCAGTCTTTAACAGCAAAACCAGTTGTTCTCTGGACGCCCAGTACCCTGAGCTGGTGGAAGGGGATGGGGAGCAGTATGTGGCCCCCACAATCCACAAGGAAATGGTTGGCGACCTGCTACAGCATTTGGATGTACGCAAATTGATGGGGCCGGATGGGATCCACCCAAGGGTACTGAGAGAACTGGCAGAAGAGCTGGCCAAGCTGTTTTCCATCATTTATCGGCAGTCCTGGCTATCGGGGGAGGTCCCACTTGACTGGCGGATAGCAAATGTGACGCCCATCTACAAGAAGGGCTGGAGGGTAGGCCTGGGGAGCTATAGGCCTGTTAGTTTAACATCAGTGCCAGGGAAGCTCAAGGAGCAGATTATCTTGGGTGTCATCATGCGGCAGTTGCAGGGCAAGCAGGCAATCAAGCCTAGTCAGCATGGGTTTATGAAGGGCAGGTCCTGCTTGACAAACCTGATCTCCTTCTATGACAAGGTGACGCGCTTAGTGGATGAGGGAAAGGCTGTGGACGTGGTCTACCTTGACTTCAATAAGGCATTTGACACTGTTCCCCACAGCATTCTCCTCAGAAAACTGGCTGCTCATGGCTTGGACTGGCGTACACTTTGTTGGGTTAAGAGCTGGCTGGATGGCCAGGCCCAGAGAGCTGTGGTGAATGGAGTCAAATCCAGTTGGAGGCCGGTCACTAGTGGAGTCCCCCGGGGCTCGGTACTGGGACCAGTCCTCTTTAACATCTTCATCAATGATCTGGACGAGAAGATCGAGTGCACCCTCAGCAAGTTCGCAGACAACACCAAGTTAGGTGCGTGTGTCCATCTGCTCGAGGGTAGGAAGGCGCTGCAGGAAGACCTGGATAGGCTGGACCGATGGGCCGAGGCCAACGGTATGAAGTTCAACAAGGCCAAGTGCCGGGTCCTGCACCTGGGGCACAACAACCCCAAACAGAACTACAGGCTGGGAGATGTGTGGTTAGAAAGCTGCCTGGCAGAGAAGGACTTGGGAGTATTGGTTGATAGCTGGCTGAATATGAGCCAGCAGTGTGCTCAGGTGGCCAAGAAGGCCAACAGCATCCTGGTTTGCATAAGAAACAGCATGGCCAGCAGGTCCAGGGAAGTGATTGTCCCCCTGTACTCGGCTCTGGTGAGGCCGCACCTCGAGTACTGCGTTCAGTTTTGGGCCCCTCGCTACAAGAAGGACATGGAGGTGCTTGAGCGAGTCCAGAGAAGGTCTACAAAGCTGGTGAAGGGTCTGGAGAACAAGGCTTACGAGGAGTGGCTGAGGGAGCTGGGACTGTTTAGCCTGGAGAAGAGGAGACTCAGGGGCGACCTTATCACACTCTACAGGTACCTGAAAGGAGGCTGTAGCGAGGTGGTGGTTGGTCTATTCTCCCATGTGCCTGGTGACAGGACGAGGGGGCTAAAGTTGCGCCAGGGGAGGTTTAGGTTGGATATTAGGAAGAACTTTACTGAATGGGTTGTTAGTCACTGGAATAGGCTGCCCAGGGAAGTGGTTGAGTCACCATCCCTGGAGGCCTTTAAAAGATGTTTAGATGTAGAGCTTAGGAATATGGTTTAGTGGAAGATTTGTTAGTGTTAGGTCAGAGGTTGGACTCGGTGATCTTGGAGGTCTCTTCCAACCTAGACTATTCTGTGATTCTGTGATTCTCTGATTAATGCATTTTTTTGCCTTTGTCTTTAATTCCAGTGATGAGCTCTGGGACCCCAGCTACCTGGAATTGGAGGACTGTGACTGTGAGAATGATAACCCAGTTAACCCCAAGCTTGCTGCTCCACCTGTATGCATACAAGTCCATGGGATCTGGTGGAATACATCCCAGAGTACCCAGAGAGCTGGCTGGTATCATCACAAGATCTCTCAATTATTTTTTCAATGGTCTTGGGAATCCAGAGGGATCCCATCTGACTGGAAACTGGGAAATGTGGTCCTAATTTTCAAGAAGGGCAAGAAGGAAGATCCTGGCAATTACAGACCTGTCAGTCTCACTTGAGTACCTGGTAAAATTATGAAGATTATTCTAGGAGTTATTGAAAAACACCTAAAAGACAACATAGTCATTGGTTGGAGGCAACATGGGCTAACTAGGGGAAGGTCATGTCTAACAAATTTAATTTCCTTCTATGACAAGATCAGCCAGCTAGTTGACCAAAGGAAGTTAGTTGATTTAATCTTTCCGGGTTTCAGAAAAGCTCTAGATACTGTCTCTCACAGTATCCTTCTGGACAAAATGACCAGAATACAGTTAGATAAAAGTATAATAAGATGGGTGATCAATTGGTTGACTGGTCATACCCAGAAGGTTCTTGTAAATGGGACTATATTAGACTGGCGACCTGTCACTAGCGGGGTTCTGCAGGGTTACTTTTTAGAACTTTTCAATGTTTTCATAAGCGATTTGGATGAAGGACTTGAAGTTTTTTTTAGCAAGTTTGCAGATGATACCAAATTGGGTAGAGTTGTTGACACCGTCAAGGGAGTTGAGGTGTTGCAGAAAGATCTTGACAAATTAGAGAGCTGGGCAGTCACCAATAATATGAATTTTAACAAGTGCAAGTGCCAGATTCTGCACCTGTGAAGAAGTAACCATGGTTACATGTGCAGAAAAGATGGGGGACAAGATGATGGAGGGCAGCCCCACAGAATGGGATCTAGGGGTTTAGACTGACAGCAAGCTGAAAATGAGCCAGCGGTGTGCCTTGGCAGCCAGGAGGTTCAGATGTATCTTGGGATGCATCAACAATGTCATTGCTAGCTGGTCAAGGGAAGTGATTATCCCACTCTACTCTGTACTGGTGAGGCCTCACCTTGAGTACTGTGTGCAGTGTTGGGTGCCACAGTGTAAGAAACATATAAAAATGTTTGAGAATGTCCAAAGGAAGGTAACAAAGATTTCATTTTTCTCTAGAGGGAAAGATGTATGAGAAGTAGCTGAAGTCACTTGGATTGTTCGGCCTGGAGGAGAGTGAGGAGAGACCTCATTGCGGTCTACATCTTCCTTGTGAGGGAGAGTGGAGAGGCAGGTGTTGATCTCTTCTCTTTTGGTGACCACTGATAGGACCCAAGGGAATGGCTTGAAGGTGTGACAGGGACAGTTCAGGATGGATATCAGGAAAAGGTTCTTCACTGAGAGGGTGGTTGGGCACTGGGACAGGTTCCCCAGGGAAGTGATTATGGCACCAAGCCTGCCAGAGTTCAAGTAGTGTTTGGAGAATACTCTTAGAAATATGATCTGATTTTTTGGGTGGTCCTTTCGGGACCTAGGAGTTGGACTTGTTCCTTGTGGGACCCTTCCAACTCAGATATTATATGATTGTATTGCAGGTACAACATAGAACTAAATGTTTTGGAAAATTTTGTTTAGGTTTAGGTTAGATCATTAACCTGAAGGCTTTTTTTTTAATTATTTTTATTTTTTTTTAAGGCCATATTACTTTCCTCTAATACTTTCTGCCTCTTCTATTTTATTTATTTATTTATTTTGAACTAAAGTGACACGATATTAAAGACTATATTAATTTAGTTATCTCATACCTCTGATACATCAATCAGACTTGCATATTCTGGCCAAATATCAGGAGAATACATTGATTTTATTTTTATTTTTATTTTTTTCAATCTTCAGATGTTGGTCGTGCCTCTATAAAACATGGCTTTAAATGTTCTTTGACATTTATGCTCAAAAAAAAAGAAAGGTTCCTGAGTCATGTGTAGTATTTGATAAAGTGAAAAATAAATAAACAAATGTTTTTCTCAAGGTTATTTGAATTTATAACTAAATATTATAAGAGATAAATGTTGTATCAGCATTTTTGTTTTAATTTGCATAATTCTTGTATGAATCAGCAAAATTGTATCAATTAGCTATAATAATGTAACAAAATTATGACGTGTGGATTAAAAGTTTTAAATATATAAAAAGTAAATATATTGATGATTTATTTTGTGTTTTTTGGTGCAACAACTTTTTGATGTGTCTGCAGGGCACAAAAATTTATTTTTATTTCCTTGCAGGAAGGCCTTGAAAAATGACCAGTGCAACACTTCAGCTGGGCAATATATTAACTACTCCTACATTCCAGCTGGCTGGAAAGCCAGTCATTAGTCTAGAAAACATGACTCCACATCTGAATATTTTGGGCTATCAAATCTGAAGCTTTATCATGTTTATTATAAACTAGGATATATAATTAGTCTCAAAAATTCATCCATAGCTTTTTTTTTTTTTCCGCTAAAAGTTAATAAATGTCAGTTATTCAAAATTTACACAGTTAGATAGACAATGACTGGTATTATCACCATGAGTAGTTTTCATTCTGTACAGGGGTGAGATAAATCATTAGAGACAGTCTGTGAGTTAAACGTATTCTACAGTTTTCATCTCAAGCACATTAATGACTGGCAATATAACTACATAGCATTTTGTTTTTTATGAATTAGGATATTACACCCATAACATTATACCAAACTTCTTGACTAAACTTTCCCATAAACTTCTGTTCTTTGTAGAATAACAGCAGTATTATAATGAACTTTTGACTGGAATCTTGATTAACTCACATTTTTCTGTAGTCGATTATGTTTACTTGTCACAGAAGCCAAGGAAAAAAGCCAGGTCTTATTAGTATGGAAAATGTAGATATTTCCCAGTCAGCTCAGTCAGGGATCCCAAGGCCAGAGTCAGTCTTGCAAAACAGCTTTATTTCAAGACTTCTTTGTGAGGGAAATGGGAACAAGTTGAGGGAAAAAAGCAAATTGTATACAAAATAAATGCTAAAATTGCTAGGGCAAATTAATTTGCTAAACCCTGCTCTGTTGTTTTAAAAGAAAATGTTTAACCAATTTTGGTTAAAAACTGGAACTTATAAAAATAACTTCCTCCTAAGCCCTTATTTCTGAAAAAAAAAAAAAAGTAGAATAATTATTACCAAAAAAAAAAAAAAGGCAAATTGAATTGTCTGAATTATCATAATTCTGCAATAATTTAAACAAATTTTGCATGTGAATATTCACTGATGTTTAGGAAAATTTTTATGAAATAGAATAATTTTCCAACAGGATGTATCTTTTCAGAAGATTTTTGAAGTATTTTCAGATAAGGATGTTATCTGTTATAAAGATGTCTTTATCTTCACAAATAAAATACCTTAAATTGAATAATGTTAGGCAATTGATTTGATATAAGGTTCTAGGTTCTTCTTTTACTTTTTTATCTAAAAAAAAAAAAAAAAGTAAATCCAACAATGAAATTATCATAAAATACTGAACAGCAAGATTTTGGGAAAGTTCATGTAAAAAATAACTTTTAATTGGTTAATTGCTTAACTGAAAAAAACAATTCAAATTTAAAGTGTCCTTGGACTATGGTATATGCCTGCTGATATTAGCCATAATTGGAAATAAATTTCTGAAGTTAAGTGAGAAGTATTTTATCCAACTTTCCTGGTAATCTCTGTCCAAGGATGGACATGGGAAATAAAATGTATTTTCATGCTAGTAATGAAGATAATCACTGTTTTTCATGGGATTTCTACCTCTCTTTGCAAATTGAGCTGCTGTTCTAAAAACTGAAACAGATTCTTTCAAAATAAGCAACAGCTTCCAAGATGGGTTTAGCTCACATTTGGTTCCAATTTAAAACGAGCTGAGGATGAGCAAAAGAACTTTGTGTTTCTAATTGTACCACAATCAGATCACCCATATTGACTTCATTCATGGAGATTCACAACCCAAAACATATCAAATATGTCAAATTGTTATCAATTGCTAATTAAATTTTGCTCATGTGTGTTGATGTACTGCTGAGAGGAGACAATGCAATATCTGCTTCATCAGCAATTTAAACACCCTACAGGCTAATATTTATGTTTTCACACAGCAAGAAACAGGCTTCTTTTTCTTTACAAAGAAGGGACATAATAAATGACAGGTATTCTAACATTACAACTTAGTTTGTTTTTTAAACTGTCTTTTTACTACTCTTTTTCTTGATAATGTTGTAGCAATCAGAACCAAAATTTCACAGAGAGCTGGACATTACAACTGCATTACTAGGATTGTTATTTCTGAAAGCTCAAGGTTCAAACAGCCAAGGACACCCACCTTGATAAAAGACAGAATAACATTGTTGTATGTCTGGTTTAGATTTCTTGTCCTTCATGAAGGAAATGCATAGCTTCATCAATAGTGTAGTACTACTCTTGAACAAACAGACCTCATCTACAAGAAATTACTGAGTTTTTTTTTTTGTTTGTTTGTTTTTTTCCCTTGTAAATGAATTAAAGTTGGCAAATAAATTCTCAGTATATGAATGTATCAATAAAGATCTTTATCTATGATCCACAAGGGGCTCATTAGATATTTGGGATTGTGTTTTCCTCTCCATCTTTTCTGGGGAGTGATCTTACATGGGTTCTGCTACTAGAAATAATCATAGAAAAGAAATCTTTGTGCATTTCAAAATAGATGGCAGATTGAATTAATTGATTAAAATATATTCATTGTGGCAATCTTATTTAATTTCTATTGATTAAATTGGTCAAGAATTCTATTTGGTTTTCTGTTGGAAGATCATTTAGAATCATAGAATCATAGAATATCCCGAGTTGGAAGGGACCCATAATGATCACTGAGTCCAACTCCTGTAACCACACAAGTCTACCCAAAACCTCAGACTAAGAGTATAGTCCAAATGCTGCTTAAATTCTGACAGGCTTAGGGGCATGACTGCGTCACGCCCCTGGGGAGCCTGTTCCTGCTCTATTAGTGCTATTAGTTCTATTAGTTCTATTAGTTCCTGTTCTATTAATAGCCTGTTTTATTTAGCAGAATAAAAATGCAAAAGAAGATTAAAAGAAAGATAAAGATAGAAAAGATTTACTGGATCATCCAGGCTCCTTCTAAGTCAGAGGAGGACACTCTACCAACAGAACATATCTTGTGATATCTCATTCTGCAATACTCTGAAAGACTACTTCCACTCTCAAAATCCCTACTTCAAAACTTTTGCTGCTGTGATGCTTTAAACAAAAGTTATGAGCTATTGTACTGGGGGCACTACATTTCATGCTAAACAAAGTTATTCTGCTTTCTGTTTTCTCATTCTAATCTCCCTTATTTGAGAGGAGACTATTCTTCTGCCTTTGTTCAGAATCTGACATAATGGAAACCTCTGCTATGCCTGAACACTACCTGCTAGATAATGGCACAACAAATAAAGAAATAAATAACACTGTAGAGGTAAGATAGATCTGTGTACATATATACACCAGTACTATTCCACTAGTTTCATAATTCAGCGGTGTTGGAGCACAAATTCTAATAATGTAAGTAGTCTCACTGGAGATACCAGTCTGAAGATGAATCCTATTACACACCACAGCTGGCAAAGTCTGTGATCCTATGACTTTTACACTCTACTATAAATGATTAGGAAAGAAATTTGAGTAAACAGTGCAGGCTAATGGATTCAGATTTACTGGGAATGGGTGACTAATTAGAATAGATTAACAGTTTTGTAAAAAATGAAGAGGCTTGCATAGTTCTTCAGTCGTTGAATTAGACTAAGGAATCTTAATTCTCTGATATCTCCATTTATTATAAATCAAATACAGAAATTTGATTCTACAGCTGCAAATAGATTAAATATCTTAATTTGCAAAATTCCTTAATTTACACACGCCTAGTACACATAGTAAAACTCAAACATTTTATATATCCTTATTTTAAATGAGCATGGAATTTCCATAGTTTTTCCATAGTTTCCTGTACTAATAGACCCTTCTTTTAATTAACAAACAGCTGAAATGTAGTAGAAACTGCTGTGATTTTTCTGGTATCTCTCCTCGCTGCAAGATGAAGCAAGCAATGTTGTACTTTTATGATATATTCAATAAAAGGACCATGTACCTTGCAAAAACCATCAAAGACTGCTGCTGATCAAGAGGTTTACAAAGCCTTATAGTCATAGCCCTACAGGGAAAAACAGACTATTTTTTTTTGGTAGGCTCAATAGTAGGCTGGAAAAATCACATATATATTTCAGATCTCAAATCACAACTTATTACTCTTGAGGCTTTTGGTTGCACTGAATTTAAAAATCTGGTTATATTAAAAATTAAGGATGCATACATAAATAACTTTAAATGCTCTTAATATCAAACTTTGATAGCTTTATTGAAAATAATTTTGGTGTAAAATTCACTCAACCCAAAGTACTTTGATATTGTGTATGTTCCACTTACAAAATTAGAATATATAATACGAGTAATACAATGTTTTATCTTAAATACCACATATCTTCTCATCTGTCACTAAATCAGTATCCTAAATCAGTATATTCTCTCTCTCTCTTTTTTTTTTTTTTTTTTTTTTTTCTCAGTCACCACTGTCCTCTATTACTTAGTATATGGAATAAGTGTACAAAGTAGAATTATAATTTTTTGTTTGTTTGTTTTCCATATAAAGTTAAGAGTTGCACTTTTGATTCTATTAATCATAGAATAACAGAACAGCCCAAGTTGGAAAGGACCTTGAAAGATCATCATGTTCAAACTTTTATGGGAAAAGGGAGCCTGGTTGAGATATCTAGCACCCTGTCAAGTTGCATTTTGAAAAACTCCAATGATGAGAATTCATTGTAAAAGAAATTCAGTGAATTTTCACTATTAAAAACTTATTTCTTATACCAAAATGAAATATTTTTGAGTGCAGCTTTTACCTATTGCCCCTTGCCTTCTCCATAAGGCTGCTTGTGAAGAGAAAGCCTCTGTCCTCTTTGTAGCCACTCTTTAAGTACTGGAATTCTGTGATGAAGTCCCCTTTGAGCCTTCTACTCTCTGGGGTGCAAAGGGCTAACTTTTTCTGTGTTTCTTCATACAGCAGGTTTTTCAGCTCTTTGATTATCTTTGTGGTCCTCCTTTGGACCCTCTCCAGTCTATTTGTATCATTTTTGAATTTAAGTATCTTCCTTTCTCTTTGAAGAAGAATCCTTGGGAAAAGAGATGAAGTATTCACTTTGTGATGGGTTGCAGAAGACATTAGGTTCCAGAGGAAGAGAAAAGTAAGTTTAATAATTCATACTTTCATAGATACCTCTGGAAAGAAGATAAATAAGGGAATATGTAAGAGAAGAAAGTTTAAAAACTAGGTCTCTGCAGTAAAGACAGTATGTTGAAAAGGCAAAAAGGAGAAATCATTGTAGGAAGACATAGTCCAACATCTTGTTCCAAGAGAATGTGCTTTTCAAATAGTTGTTTCTTCTCTTCCCCAAAGAAAGAACAATGGGTTGCTACAGCATTTATAACTGTCACTGCCTTGTCAACAGTGTAAACGTGTAAAAGAAGAAAAAGTCTAAAGAAAGTTCCCAGAAGGCAAAGAAAACATGAAGTATCAGGTGTCTTGTTGCTGCATAATGGTTATTTACCTCTTTAAACTGTTGAAATCTCTTATGCATAGGAATGATACCAAATTTTGAGTGTGGTATTACAAAGTTTGTGGCACTCTGAGTGACAGGAATTTAGAAAGTCATGCCTATTACAGATATTCCTACAGTCTGTTTGGAAAATCAGGATGATGACATTCTACCACTCTAGATTCTTTTTTTTCTTTTTTTTTTTTTCCTTTTTTTTTTTTTGTTTAATACTAAATGTCAAAGGTTAAGAAAAAAAATGTATAGAAAAGAGAAACAAAAGCCAACATGCTGAATAGCAATTTTGCACAAAGTGGTAAGTTTGGCAGCATATTCTGTGACAGATCAAGAGTGCACAGCATCCATATACTACTAAAATAGCAGTGAAAGAGATTAAGGAATATAACTGTTGTTGTACATGGCAAACTATGTATGAAAATCTTAGTTATTGTGTGCTTGAAATCATAAAAGTCAGACTAGCTTTATATTCTGCTCCAACACAAACTCATTTCAAACCTTTGAACCAGCATGTAAATAATATATTTTAAGAATTAATATCTTAGTATCTTTATTGTATGCTTTCTAACAAGTCCATCTAATTAGGACATTTCTAATGTGTTTAGTTCTTCATAAAGTCTTTATAAGAAATTTAAAAATTAAAATTAAAGAAAAATCCAGAGACTTGCATTGTCATTTGGTTACTAAGACAAACCATCTGGTGTCACTGAACCACAGCTCAAGTCCTGCCAAAATGTCCGTCTCCAGGTGTGCCTGAAAAACTGCATGATAAACTGCAGCTTCTCAAGAGCTAACCCATTCAGGCTCATTAGATTCATAACATCCTGTACTGCAGCAGCTGCAGGGTTTTGCTTTTCACAGTTTTTTTTTTTAAAAAAGCTTTGTTGTTTGCACATGCAAGGTTTTATTTCTGACTTCATAAAACTTTGAAAATGGGTCCACTCAGGATAGCAGAGAAAGGGCAAGTCTCTAAATCATCTTCTCTATTCCAAGTAAACAAACTTGTTTGAAGTAGCAGTTAGATAAGTGATCTAGATTTTTGACTAGCTAAACCCTTGAAACTCTCCAACACCTGCAATGACTGTATGATATAATGAAGGGTACTCAACATGATGGATGTCTGCAAAGTAGGTTACTCACTCTATCAGTTTTGGTTCAAAGAAAGCCTATATTTCAGCTGTAGCAATTAAAATAACTGGTTTTACTTCTGTGTTAACTTCAAATGGTCTTAAACAAGCACATTTGAGTTAGGGATGCATTTTTCAGAGTGAAGAAATTTTTTCCACTTCATGTCTATGCTGAACATATTTTAGACTATGATCAAAGATCTAGGAGGTCCTCCTATGGAAATGGAAATTATAGCTGTAGTAAGGATTACACTAATCCTTACTGTAGTAATGTCATTGAGACTCCTCTTACAATGTCTGAAAGTCCATGTTAGATACAAGGACTTCATTGATCTAGAGATGTCAAAAGCAAGGAATCTTAGAAGCTTTAAAGGCATTATGCATTGTTACCAAAAAGTTTTTGGTTACTGCAACTGTTCTGGAAATAAAGCTCCTGAAGGGGATCTAAACAAGAGCAAAAATGAAATTAAAGAAAGCACATCTACCTGTTCCAGACCAAAAATAATCCCCAAATTATTTTTCATTAATCAGGTTCCATCACATGATGACATGACATATATGATATTATATCATATATACCATTGTTGGTTTCTGAATGCAGTGAAACTCTGTTTATGAGCTGTCTTTTTAAACTTTTTCATAAACCTGTAAATGTTCTCAGATTAACTACTTGAAGAAGTCAAACCTAAAGATAACTAATAAAGTATTCTATGATTTTAAATTTAAGAACTTCCAAGTGATAAATAATACACACTAATTTTCTTAAAATAAGAAGTTAAAATTTAACATGGAAAAGGCAAATGTTTCATTCTGTTTAAAAGCTTCTTTTGCTGTTTTAAAATAGATTCTTTAATTATATTAATTTCCTAAGGTAACACCAACAAAAGAAGGGAAATGAAAGTAATACTCATGTGATCAATTTTGAGAAATGTGGTATCTGTGTAAACAACCTGAAAATTGATCCTACATGACAGATCTAACATTACCTTGAAAGGATTTTGGTCTTTTAAACACAAAAATACTAGTACAGGGAGTTGGAGACAGGTAGTAGTTCTGCTTCTTTTTTGAATTACCCAGCCCCATACCTGTGCAACGAAAAAGTTTTAACACTATGCACTGCACAGACAGTTGAAATGGCAATTGCATCACCCTCTTATCCAAGATGTCTTTAAAATCCATTTATTTTTTTTTTTGTTGGCAGAAAATAAGCACTAAAATAGTGTTTTTTTGTTTTGTTTTGTTTTGTTTTGTTTTTTATAAAATCTAGAGCAAACTTTAACACTGATAAGTCTCAATGATTTATGATGTGGCACACTAGTAAAAGGCATGTTTCTCTAGCTTGGTTCCTATTAATTTCAGTATTTTTCATTGACTGTATATTGAGTGTCACTTGAAGGTAAATAAATAGTGTTTCTACCTAGGAAAGTAATTATACTATAAAAAAATCACAGAACTTTTTACACCAGCTGATGTCAAAGTAATAAAATAAAGATATGGGTGTGATCATTTCTTTTCTCAGTATACATTATTTGACTTATCTAAATAAAGATTATAAGGCATAAATTTGAAGTTGTCATCACTTGAGAATTGGTGCCAACATAATCAAGAATGTCTCAAATATCTATCATTCCAGTGGTATAAAACCAAATTATTTACATTAGTTCCTAGTAGCTGGTATGGTGCTATGTTTGGGATTTGGGATGAGAAGAATGTTGATAACACACCAATATATTAATTGTTGCAGAGCAGTGCTTACACTAAGCCAAGGACTTTTCAGCTTCTCATTCTGTCCTGCCAGCAGGCCAGGGGTGCAGCAGGGGCTGGGAGGGGACAGACCCATTATCACTGAATGCAAGGCATACATTTCCAAGGAAATAAGATTTTATAAAAAAATAAAATAAATTTCCAGACAAGAAAAAACTAGAGAATCTGTATATACATATGTATGTATGCATGTATATATAAATGCACATGGATAGACATTCATGCATTTGGTGAATGTGGAAAAAAAGAAAAAAAGATTTATTTGTTTTTCTTAAATTCAGAACTCTTTTTACCCCTTCAAAAGGTTTCTGGTTTCTAGTCTATGCACCAAGCATTGCAAAATTAGTCCCTGTTGTACATGTATTAGTACTTAGTCCAGTCTAAACATCTTGAGCAAAGGAATGTCCATTGGGAGACTTATTTTCCACAGCCTAATACATCTCACTGTCAGAAAACTGTTTCTGATATTCAGACTAATTTTTTCCTCCCTTAATTTTCTCCCATTGCTCCTAATTATGTCTCCTTGTGCCACCCTAAATCATTTCTTCCCCTGCTTGGTGTTTATGGCCTTCAAATGTTTGCAGAATGTTATCATATCCTTAAGAGTTGTCACTTAGCCAAATTCTGTGTAGAAATTTATGTAAATTGGCACTAGTATATTGACTTTTGCTATTTATACCACTTGAGGATATAAGGCACAACATTCTATTCACATGGGAAATGAATTTGTGCTAGTTTGTGTCATGTCTCACACCTGCCTAGAGAACAGAGAAAAGTATGCTCCAACCATTACCTGTTTCTTCAGGCTCCCACAACCCACTACCACTGCCTCCTTAGTAGGCAAAACGGTGATTGGATTCAAATATATATATGTGTGCATATATACACCTCAGATACCAGACATAGATACCATGAAAAATCTCAGATATCAACACAACAATTATATTTGAACAAAGACTGTCCGTAATAGGCAAGGCTTTAGGCCAACCAGGTTCTGTTTTACACATTAAACCAGTGAATAATACACTTTACTTCTGGGTTGGTAAACTTCTGAAGAGAGTTATAAGTCCTGGCAGGGATAGATTACAATACTTTTGTCCAAATTAGAAAACTCTTCCCTAGGAAGTAATAACTCCTTGATAAACCTGTACATGCTCTTGAAGTGCAGTATGTAACTCATTCTGAATAGTGTTTATAATCCTGCAATGACATAGTCTAATCAGACGAAATAAATAAATGAATGAATACCTGAATAAATAATAAAATTGATGGCAATTCTGAAAAAAAAAAAATAATGCTAATTGGTGTCATAATCCTTGATGAATTTTTTATTATTTTTTTTTTTCAGAAAGCACCAGTTCTACACAGCTAACAAAAAGTTCAAGTGGACTGTGAACCATAATGTTATCTAGATAAGTATGTACTTCAAGCAGTGGTACAAGATAGATGGGTTTATCACAAGAGAGAATGATTTGTGTGATTTTCATTATATATGCAGAACTGAAAATTGAGAAACAGTCAACACATCTATGGAATTTATCACCCTTATTCATTCTGTAAACTCTTCTTAGAGGCCAGAAATGAACTCAGAACAGATGTAATCTTCTTAGCTCAACTCAGCTTTATCTAAAGAAGCATAATCTCAAAAAAGAAGAATAATAGCAGACAGATAACAAAGATTCCTTATTTGCCTCTTCAAAAGAGCATGGGCCTATAGCAAACAGATACGACAAGACAGGTTGGTTTCAAACAGAGTATCACAGAGTGTCTTTCTGACAAGCGCACCTCCTACACGATTTCTCAGTGTCAAAACTCCCACAGCAGGAGCATTGAAAAACTTGTAATGTGACATAGGCATAATAGGCAAAGTGTGGATGGTAGAAGGCTAAGGCTCTCTTATTGGCACAATAACCACCAAATTATTCAACAAAGAGATTGTATCTGTGTATATGTAATTCTCATACCAGTTAAATGCCTTTTGGAATTCTGATGTCAAACTGTTCATTATAAACATGAAGTTAATCCTTAACTGTTAAGAATATTATTTCTCTGCAGTATACTCAACTGTTACAGGAAAGTTATAATGAGTTAGAATAATAATCCATTTATGTAGCTTAAGAAAACCTTTCCTGTAATGCAATCAGCAATGTTCTAAAGCTACCTCACGAGAGTGCAACTCCTGCTTTGTGGTGACTTGCTGAAATATGCAGGATGGCATGTACCACTTACTGCAGTCTGTATGGTACTCAGACAGATCTGTGGAAAAGAGCATGGGGAAGATTATCATGACTGAAAACCACATGAACATGTAGCAGTGCCTGTTATTTGGACTGATCTGCTTCCATGTCAGCATACACCCAGAGAAGAAAGAGGGTAAGAAATACTACATTACAGTGTAGAAACCTATTAACCTTAATGGACAAAAAAAGTGGTACTGTCACTGTAGAAGGATCCCCTGACAGACGTAACTTCTCTGCTAACAAAACCTTCAGTTGCCCAAGAAAACTGACAAATAATGATAATAATAAAGTAATTCTGACCAGAGCAAATAAGTAAAATTCATAAATCTCCCATGTTACTAGAATAGCCAGGAAGACAGTGCTCCAGCTAAAAGAAACCACTTTAGGTAAGATTCACCAAGGATCAGGTCTTTCTTGAGCACTCAGGAAAAAAACCCAACTTCCTTCTAAAATACCCATATCAGTTCTTCCAGATTTTCTGTTTTCAGAGAAGCATAATGTACACTGTCTTGAATGTATTTCAATCTAAATACAATCTAAACTAAGCAATTGAGCGGCTCTGTTTGAAGCAGAGCTTGATCCTGTTTTGCTCACTATCCACAGAAATAAAACATTTGGAGTAGAAAATGCTTCCCTGGACAGTCTGTCTATATTTCATCCTGTGGGAAACAAGGATACTAGGAGAAAAAAAAAGGGTATGACAGCCAGTTCTCATCTCAAGATCATTTGTAGCTATGAGAATTTGACAAAAAAAAATGACATTTTTTAAGAGATTTTAATTCTAGACACACCTAAAGAACATATATAAAATCTCTAAGATGTGCTTTTCAGAATGGTCTTTAAAATATAATCACTGGAGAGGTAATATTAAAGGCAATATATAGGAATCATTGTCTTCAAATTTCCAATGTAACTTCCTGGAAATTTGGTTAGGAGAGTTTTTAGGTATTTAGGACTGTCAGCTGTCATTGGGTGATGCTAATTCCTTTACTTTTCAAAGGAAATAGAGGTTACTTCACATGATATCTCAGAGTAAACATTCAGATATTCTGAATATTCCTCACAGAACATTTTTTCCTCCACTGACTAAAGAAGACATCTAGTAAGACCAGGTTTTTCAGGCTAAAGCATTTTTTTGTTTGTTTGTTCTTTTTCTTTTTCTTTTTTTTTTTTTTTTCTTTTTTGGATAACATTAAACTTTTTTTTTTTTTTATCATAGTTTGTAAAATTACATTAAAGTTACACAAACTGATCCAGTATTTACCACCAGTATTTAATAAGATTTATAAATAAATGAATAAATAAATAATCTTAGTGAGCTGTTCACCACTTCATATGAAGTCCAAGATAAGCATCTCAGGATCCTGAGGGAACTAGCTCATGTAGCTGTCAAGCCACTCTCCATCATATTTGAAAAGTCATGATAGTCAGACAAAGTGGCCAGCAGGACAGGGGAGGTGTGTCCCCTTCTGCTCTGCTCTTGTGATGCCCCACTTGGAGTATTGCATCCAGCTCTGGGGTCCTCAGCATAAGAAAGATGTGAACTTGTTCAAGTGGGTCCAGAAGAGGGCCACAAAGATGGTTAGAGGACTGGAGCACCACTCCTACGAAGACAGGCTGAGAGAGCTGGGGATGTTAAGCATGAAGAAGAGAAGGCTCTGAGGAGACCTTGTTGTGGTCTTTCAATACTTAAGGGGGTCATATAAAAAAGATGGAGAACAACTTTTTACATGTGCAGGTAGTCATATTAGATTAGGGAATGTTTTTAAACTAAAAGGGAGGAGCTTTAGATTAGATATTAGGAGGAAATTCTTTACTCAATTTGGTGAAAAGAATATTCTATACTTAACAGCTGTAGAAACACTCTAGAAACAGGTAGTTCTGCTGTTCTGTTTCTCTGAATTCCAAGACATGTTAGAGCAAAGAGGAGTGAAGGATATATCTATCCAAAGCCTTCTCCCATATTCCCTATTGGCTGGTTTGCATTTGTCATCTTTTAGCACTCTGACTTCTACATTTCCACCACTTTGTCTATCCACTTAATGTATAGAGAAATTTACTGATTAATTGATGACTGTGTATTATATTCATAGGTAACTGTAAAGGAAGTGGACATTGATATTGCAAAATTGGCATATTTAAATCCTAGCTTTCTCTTGCCTTTATTCCTTTTGTCTAAAATATATGCAATAATACTTTCCAACTAATGAGAATAATGGAAAGAAGACATTAAATACTAGAGACTTAGCTAAACCATGTTAAAAGCGAACACTTAAGTACCTAAATAAAACATGGTAAACATTACACCAGACTTCAAGCTGCCAAAAGAGCATCTCCACGACTTTTAATGTTTTGCCAAAGAAAAGTCATCATGCTAAATGAAAGCATACGTTGGTTTTTTAATATGACTTGAGTGAATATAAAGTTTCTTCAATGTGTTTCATCTTCCTTTTCCTGCCAGGTGTCAATAATGGTGCTACAGAATGTTGGTGATAGAATTAGCAAGTTATGATAACAAAAAGAATCTCTGGGAAAAGACTCAGGTATTTCCTTGTAAATAAGGATGTAATGTTCAAAGGAAGTGATCAAAGTGGTGGTATTACATGGTTGAACTTTCACTTAGATGGTAGCATTACATGTCCCTTGTCAGAAGTGCTGCCTCAGCATTTCAAACTACAAAGGGAATGTCACAACTCCAATGCAAGTTACTGTGAAATACTTTGGTTTATATAGTGAGCCATCTGATATACTGCATTGAAAATATATAAGAACTTAGAATAAAACTGCAATTTCAGATGTGAAGATTAGAGTTTTATTTATTTATTTATTTATTCTCTAATCATTAAATTTTAAACCATATACTATGCTAATAGAGTTAATATTTTAGCACTGAAAAGGAGGAAATAACAGTTTTCCCAGAATTTATGTTTTATTCTAAAGGTTAAAAAGAATAAAAAAAATATTTTATTATTTTATGTTATTTTATTTATTTATTTTTCATAAGGAATGTACAAATGATTATATTCTGAAAATTTCTATATATACTTATTTCATGTGGTTATTAAAGATCCTGTAGCAATTTTCTCCAGAATCATGGCTGATAATCATATTTTCCTGACCCAGTTTCAATTTCCATAGCTATTATATCAAAACCCCTTTGTTCAGATTCCCCAAATTTGTGTGAAGGGGCTGGTTTTCATCAAACTATGTCCTAAGAGGCATTTTTAATATGTGTGAGGGAGACACGGGAAGTGTGAAAAAGGTTATAACCCTTTAGTTATAACCCTGTCCTCAAGAGTTAAAGGAAGCAAAAATCAAGATGCCCTCAAACTGTGATTTTGTTATGATTGTTCTATCTTAAATGCAGAAAAAGAACAACTCTGAAAAGAGCCTATATTTTTTGCATACTAATGTAACTTTTCTTAAGAACTGATTAAGTTGTAGTATTAAATATATTTTGCAGCTGAGATGGTGGCACTGAAGTGATAATAAAGAAGGTGAACCAAATCAGTAATAAGACAGCTACATAACTGTGTAATAATGCATGGGAAACCTGCAAAAAGACTACAGATCTTTCTAACTGACATATCTTGTCCAAATGTGAGTTCATTATCTTTATTGCTCTGCCTTGTATTTTAGATGATGAACAATGACTCAGTGTCTACGGTCCTCCTATAAGATTATTCTTTGAAGGTGGTATAACAAAGATGAGGGAAGGGAGAGGCTGATGCGGATTTTGGTCATTTACTCAGAAATACTGACACTGCATGTTAAAGCCAATGACAGTGTATTCTCCTGAGAACTGACTAAATATAATAGTGATAAACATGATTATTGAAAACTTTATTCTTGGACTATGTTCAAAAGCCACTAAAAAAATAATAATAAATCTGCAATTCTTTTAGTATGTATTTTTTTTTCTTAAAGCCAGGGTATTTAATAAAAGAATGAATACATGTAGATCAGAGAAAATGACAGATCCAGATGTTCAATCACTTTGAATCATAAGAAATAATATATATTTTAAACTGCAAATATAAATAATATATATCTATGCAACATTCTCATCATTGAACAAGTACTTTGGTTCAGATTCCTATACTATATGGCTTAGGAATAACTTTGCCTTTGGGTACCTCCTTTACGCACTTTTCTCTCACTGTTTTTTTTTTAATTATTATTTTTTATTGATTTTTTCCCTTCTTGCTGTCCACCTCAGACTTTTTGTCACCTTACTTCTCACTTATCTCTCATGCTCCGCTCTTCCAGTGTTCCTTCTCTTTCAATAGATGTAACCATCTGTTTGAATCACAATTTAAGAAACATGCAGTGTATCTGTATTAATATCATCAGGAGTGCACTTGCTAAGTGAATCTGAGCTCTCCACTTGTCTTTGTTTCACATAGTGTGATCCCAAAGTGAAAGAACTGGGTTGCTGGCAGATGTGACAAACAAAAACAAATCTGAAGTAATCTGCTTCACACCAAAAAATGGTTTAAAAGATCTGAGCTTCTCAACACTGTCTTTGAAATCTGTGCTCTTTTTTAATTGTGCTGCTTGCTAAGGTGCACATATACATAATTTTACTCAGTCACAGTCTGATATATTATTTTTTCCTTTAAATTGGACATCTGAGAAAATAATTTCAGAGACAGGCTCAGACTCCATTGTTTACAGTCTTATCTATTTTCCTTAGGATAAAAAAAGTATTTTTTTATCTAGAAAATTATTTTTTTTTTTTTTTCTCTTTTTTTTTTTTTTTTTTTTTTTTCCCCATGGATTGTCAGTGCTCCTAGCACTAGGCTTTTATGTAATTCTTTGGGTATTTCTTATTCTTCTTCAACAAGTATAAATCACAGAAATATAGTTTAAGAAATCTGATTAAAGGAAAATATACAGAAGCTTGGTTCTTCCAATAAATGATCAATGGTTGGGTTTCTTGTTTTTTCATCTGAAAAAAATTATAGATAGTGCTTTCTGTTTTTGTTACTAGTTCTAATGTGTGACCTCTCGAGCCTTCAGGCTCTTCAGGGAACAGCATAAGACTTAAAATGACTGAGAAACCTCTTTCACATCTGCTCTCAGGACATACAAATTTTTTAACTGTATGGTAAAGTTTTCTTGAAATGAGATACCTTAGCGATGAATGTTTCTGCTCTATTTCTGTCCATAGATTATAAATCTGTGAACACCAAGAAGTCTTAGCTGCAGGGCTTTTCACAGAGAATTTTGAAAAGTCCAGTTTTACTAATCATCATTATTCCATAAAAATGTCAACTTCTCCTCCAGCTCCAATCCCATATGCTCTTGATCACGATCTTCTGCCTTTCATCAAATGAGGCCCTAAATGAACTCAGTTCAGTCTTTTTACCCTAGAGCAGTTCACCTAAGTTCAAGGGTAAGTCATAAGTGGTCAAAGAAGGAAATCTGGATTGTATCTTTATCTTTCCAAAACATAAAATGGCATCCAAGCTGATGGATTAAAAATTGGTTATAATTTTATTATATATATTTAGAAATAGAAATGTGCCTTAATTTTGTGTTCAGGTTTTCTTCTAACTATTCACTTTCAAGAAAACAACAATTTTATTTACATTTGACACTTAACACATTTTGTCTTACTAGACTCTAGGATAGTTCTTTGGAATTGCATCTGAAAGAGGATAATCACACCCTCAGAACATCTGGTTACTCAGTTATTAAAAGTAGTTCAAAACCAATATGGTGAAGGAACTAAATTAAGTGTTATTATTACTAAGAGAAAAGTAAAATTCTGTCCTGAAACCTGAAAAAACTTCAGTTGTTGGTCTTAATCTTCTCATCCTGTTGTCAATGACTAAACATAACATTGTGTGTGTCTGATATTAAGAAAGAATTTCTTCCTCATGCAAAAATTCAGAAGTCTCCTCATTGCACAAAGTGATTTGTGTGTTGTGATTCTTCCCAGAGAAGCTTAAAAATTTTTAAACTAATGTGAAGAAAGTTGAAGGACAGCCACAACTGTTGTAAAAGAAATCCAAATAATATATGAATATGTGTGACCCTTAGTGTGTGATTTTCCCATAAAGCAAACTTAACTGTCATTTTGGCAATGCTACCAGTATGATCAGGCAAAAACAAATTCATTTTACATTAGTTAGCAACTGAGATGCAATGAACGAGGAGTTAGCTGCCAATAACAGACAATATTTATCTTGACATTGTAACTAAATGTTGTATCCAAATCAGTTTTCAAATATGTCTCTTTCTTGGAAGCTTTCCATGAACTTTTCCTTCAAAATCTCTGATTATATATTATATGTTTAGTTACATTTACATCATGTTAGGTCATCTGGAGATCACATCTATCTGATATTTTGCTCCCCAGATTATATGACTAAATTAGCATATTGGTTAATAAAATTAGCAATTGAGGATAGTCATTAAAAACACTTTGTAGGAAAGGGAAATACTTTCCCTCTTTACTTCCAGAGCTGCTCATGAAACTAATTTCCATGTTCTGTTTATTCCATATCAATAAAGTCCCTAGAAAAAGAAAAAAAAAAAAAAATCTTATGCATCTATTTATTTATTTATTTATGACCTTACCCACTCAGTTTTGTGACACTGCATGAATCTTAATAATGACTATGTAGTTACGATTTCATTCTATCTTCTTGGGAAAACAGTCATTCATCTACATGTCCTGAATTACATAACAGCATTTGCAAATTATTTTTATCTGAATATATTGCATAGGATGTTGGGTAAAAGGCAAAGTCATTGATGTGCTCGAAGAAAGTCAGATGTAGTTGAGAGAGTGGACACTAAAGTGGTCCTGGTTATAAAAACAGAATTGCTGGGGAGGAAGGAAGAACAAAGAAAAAGTTGTGTTTATCCATATTTCATTTGACAGTCATTGTTTTGGATCTTTACACTGTGACAATTACCAAAGTATGCCATACATCATTTCCAAATTCTCCTTGGTTCCAGCATGCATTTGGCATAAACTCATTTCAACTGGCTCATTACACTGCTTTTGGACTCAGAAAACCTTGGCAGACTGGTAATGTCAGGATGCAGCAAGGTCCTCTATTGAATCATTCTGAAATAGCAAAATGACCTTCAAATGATCTAAGATATAGCTTTTAATGTAACATAGATTCCCTTAGTAGTTCAGTTTTAGGTATATGCATTTATATTTGTCATTATTTTATAGAAAACTGAAAAGATAGATATAGTTAATGGAGTTTATGAAGTCTATGTATTTGGCCTATGTGCATTTATCCCTGCCAGATATTACAAATTTCTTCACCAGATTTGCTTATTTATGGCTCTTGATAGCTATGCTAAACTGTATGTAAGTTTTATAAAATTATGATCAATAATTTGGCTTTTCAAGTCTTACTTACATTTGGGGATTCTATTTTTTTTTTATTATTGTTATTATTTTTTTTGGTGATGGAAATCATAGTAGCATAGTAGCAATACTGCTTTATACCAGCTGAGATCTATTGCACAGCAATTTTACTTTTTTTTTTTTTTTTTTTTTTTTTTTTTTTTTTTTATGCTGTATATCTTCTGTGCTGGTGAGTTAGTTTAACATCTATGGAGACTTTCCATTTTTTCAATTATGAGAGAGGTCATTAAGGGTACAGTTTTGAGAAAATACAGAAAGCAGTGTAGGAAAAGGTCTTAAGCTCATAAATGTTCTTAATTATATATTGTGTCCTTAGTGTAAAGAATTACTTTCAGGTCAATCTGTCTCTTTTATCAGAATAAATCACCATCATCATTTGTTCTTTTGTGCATTCAATTCATGACATAATAGTGTCAGAGGTGGCACAGAATATATACATATATGCTCAAATTCCAACACAGTGACCCAAATTGTGTCTACAGCTGCCAAGCAGACTGCCACAGACATTTAACAGAAAGGGCTTGCTTTAGAGAAGTATTTGGTTCTACTGAAAGGAGGTAAATGGAGCGATGATTTAGTGAATCAGACGCAGGAACTAGATTCAAAGTCCATTTGACACATAACTGAAAATGAGTTTGACTACCTGATCCTAATCCCTGGTTCATATTGGAAAAAAAATATAAAAAAATACTACAACATCTGTAATAGTTGGCAGGTTTTGCTTCAAATAGAAGGAGGAACAGAAAAGAAAGGTGTGCTAAATTTCAGAACTGAATTGCATCAGAAGGATTGCACCAGTATACTTTCATGGTGGAAAACAGCACATAAAAAAAAAAAAAAATCGCATTGTATAAACTTACCTGACATTTTTGCATATTGGAAAGAAAAAAAATAATAATTCTCCAACCACTGAAGTTTAAGCTTTTTTTTTTTTTTTTTTTTTTTTTTTTTTTTTTCCTCTGTATGCAGCATTTCTAAGAAAAAATAATTCAGTTCTGTTCCTAGCAGAAGACTAGTTCCTGAGATTATAGACTGAACTGATAGTCAAGAGATTAAGTTGAACTCCTGGATTTTAAGAAGAATTTCTGAAGAATTTCTGTGTAGTCACAAGTCCATGCCATATCACAAAACAGAGGGATTCTGCATTTTCACAGTGCAGGTTTACCATTCTCCTGGGAACAACTCTGGTATATCTGATTTCACAGTGCATGTAACATAAAGTCACTCTACAGGTGCAGAGTAAATTTCAGGTGTCGGATTTGCCATATACCTACAAATATATGTACATCCAGCACTTACATAGTGATACTTAACTCAGCAGTCATCTCTGGATATAAAATGAAAAATGTAAGGTGTACTTGAGAAAATATATCTGCTATCACATTGATGTCAATGTCACATTGAGCTTTATTCTCCACTTATACTTTATATGAATATATAAGGATGCAGTGCCTCCAGACCCGAGACTTGGGAAACATAGGTCATAAGATGTATTCCCAGAAAAAGACACTTTTCAGAACAAGCTGGCAAGCTGGTAATAGACCATTCATATTTAAATAAACTTTTTTTTTTTTTTTTTTTTTTTTTTTTTTAAGACATTTCATTTATTCATTTATTTCTTTATTTCTTTATTCTCCAGACCTGATCCATAAGATCAGGAAGGAAAGAAAGAGTCCAATATCATTGTTTAATATATATATATATATATTAATTTGATATTGCTTGTGCAGCTCAGACCATTCTTTATTTTGCTGAATTCCAGCCTAATAGTGGCCATATACTGTTGATTATTTATTACAAATATAACAAAGGCATCACAATAAAGAATAGTAAGAAATAATTGCCAGTGTGGAAAATCTCACAACCTGAATATCTGTCAGACTTCTAAACTTTCTTTAGCTTAGTAGAAAATATAGAAAATAAGTAACTAAAATATTTGGAAAAATCAGGTTCAGAACTCCCTACATTGCCAAACAAGTTTTATGCTGAGGGTCTTAACTAGATAAAATTCCATTGCATAAAAAATATATGTCAAAGCGCTAATTGTGTTGATGAGACAAAGTAAAAATATTATAGTGAAAGCACTTTTCTCTTTAATCTATTACAAGACTTAGAGTAGCAGTTATCTCACAATTAAGCAGAAATGTAGATGGACATATAATGTAGATAAGTACACATTGTTTAAGGTGTAAGTCTAAGCTTTTCTGAAATTGAACCACTGCTAATTAAATTATGAGTGCAATACTAAATGTAACAAGCAAACTGACACTTGACCTTTGTTTCTGAGTAACTACCCAGCCTGATAATTAATTCTATTTAGGTTCATAGAGATGTAAACAAAAAGCTATTAATTTGTGAAAGAGAAAAATAATCCCTCCTAATTAGAAATAATTTGTCTCAGAATTGACTAATCAAAATTAATATAAATATATATATATTTAGATTCATGTTAATTAAGTCTTACTGTAAGACAGAAATTTACATTGGGTTTCTTTTCTTAGTAAATGATATAAAACCTAATAATATCAACAGGACTATTTGCATTTGCTTCTTACATTAGGCCATCATCTGCCCAGAAGCAATGAGCCCTGGAAACACCTGATACCTGCACTTTCAAGTCACTTTGAAGTTTCATAAATTTCTATCAGTCATGAATCTGAACTGTAACCTCAATACAACTGAGTGAGCTTGTATAAGACAGTATTGTGATAAATGGTTCTTATTTCTAACTGTTTCTTCTTGATAATAGGAATGTAAAGAAAATTAAGGTGTTTTAGCTCTTCTTACTTTGGCATTCTATTGTTTGTTTTATAGGATTTGTTCTTTGAGAAGTGGTGTTTCAATCTTGGATGCTGCAGAAAAGAAGTCTTATTTTATTAAAGCTTGTACATAAAAGCAACACAGTAACATGATATATTACTCCTTGCTTCACAGAATGTCTTACTAGTGCATGTTGGCACATGCAGAAACTTACGACGATTACGTACTTCAGAGTTCCTGAAGCAGTAGCTAAGTATGGATTCTAATACAGCATGTTGCTAATACAACTGAGTCTGGATCCAATACACCTTTCAGATTTGTAATGAAAGCTCAGCTTTAGTAGGATGTTCAGTAATGCACTGTTCTAAAATAAAGGCCATAACACCTACCAACACCCCATTTTCCTAAATTTCAACACCCTTCATATGTTTGGAAGGCTAGCATCAGATCCATGAATGCCAGATACTATCTATAACTTGATATGACATGTTAGAACTAACAACTCCCTTGATCAGGCATAAGGTATAAGAATATAATTCTAGGAAGCAATGTATTGAACACCAAATATGACTATAAAACATTCCTTCTGAAAAGAAAAAGAATCACATATAGAATGTTAACCAAAATGTCAATTTACAGTCTAAAGAAATTCAAAGTACCAAAGACATAAACCTGTATTCCATCAAATGTTGTTTTTAATGGTCAGGAAGTATGTGACTAGGATAGAACTTTAGCTATTTTTTTAATTATTTTTATTTTTTCAGTTTTATAAAACTCTTGTATAAAGCTCTTAAAATCCTTTGGTACATCCAGCAAAGCTACAATTGGAAATATTGCAACCTTAGAAATATTACCTGATGCTGTTGTGATTTTTGGCATTAGTATTCTCTAAGACTAGTACATTTTGAAACAACATAATCAAACTCTGATTCCAAAGGCTTGCTAGGCTTTGGAGAGGCTATATTGTCCTAGAGTTTTTGTGAGTCATTATGAACTTTGTATGTTGATGTTATATCTTTAGTGGACACTGCAACTCACATCATGAGATTCGGTTGATTGGCAAAAAAGGGAAGCTCTTCTAGGTATTCTGATTCATGTGTTCCCTTGAGGTGTTCCCAAAATCACTTATTCATATATTATCTACATGCTGAAATAAAGTAATCAAATGTTTTTCAGACTTTCCAGATCCAGTTCACTGCTACAGCCAAGTCCTTTTTCACTAATCACACCAACCACACACTAGAAATCACCCCAGTGAGGAACAAGATGCATTTTATTTTATTTTATTTTATTTTATTTTATTTTATTTTATTTTATTTTATTTTATTTTATTTTAATTTTATTTTCTGAAGGAGAGAGCAACATACAAGACTACTTATTGAAAGAAGTAAATGTAAATCATGGATTGGAGCTGGTGTTACTTTGCCTGTCTTTGTTGCTCTTGTGTGGGAAGAAATAATTATTTTGAATTTCTTAAGAATACTGGTTTACTGGTTTTGCACTATTTCCTTCATATTATTGCCATCATCATCATCATCTGGTTCTTGTAACGAGAAAGTGCCTATGAGCCACAGAGACTGGAGACTGTTGTGCAGCTCACCCAAATCACTGAAGATAGATGTTTTCTGTCTTGAATGGCTTACTGTCTTTAAAAATTTCTATGAATCCATGATCAATTCTGCCACAGTGTCAAATGGAAGGATTATATCTGAAGGCCTTTTCCCACACTGCTTGTCACTGGACTTGAGCACATGCAGTACCAAATGCTGCCAGTTCAATTCTGCTGGCATCCTGTTAACCCATCCCTTTTCACATGTATGTGCACAAAGTACACCTAGTTTGCTGACAAAGGTAAATACAGTTCTGTTCTTGACCTGTTATATTCCTTAATCTGTCAGATATGTTGTGGTAAAGTAGTTTATATTTAGAATAAATAAATAAATAAATAAAAAATTCCTTCCTAGTAAAGAAAGTATGTTCTTGCACTACTATAATTCGTATCACAGATGTAATTCACGTTATACAAGGTACTAGCTAGCATTCCTGGGTCTGGGAATAAATACTAGCATAAGCAAAATTCCATTTGACTTATATTTCGGTAGAAAGTGTAAATTCATACCACTTGTTCTGCCATCCAAGTAGTCACAATATAAGGCACTGTGTCTCATAATACTGTGTATACAAAGTGTGTAGGTGTAACCCACTGCCAGCAACAGCAGAAATTTAATCTCTGAAGAAGTTTTCAGGATCATATAATATCCCACTATGTTCAGAAGACAGTGGATTGCACCTTTTTCGGTCTAGGGTTTCGTTTACCACTTTATAGAGATATTTTAGGTAAGCCAAAATATTTAGATATCCCACCATAACAAGGCTAATACATTTGCATGACAGTTTGAAATAAATAAAGGCAGAAAGAGAAGTCTTGAACTTTCATGTGAAATTCTATTTCTAGTTTTGCTTCATTCTGTTTATTTTACAAGAGCTACAGTGGTACAAAGATTTTTTTACTATGCTACTAATGTACTGTGAAGTCTTGGGTCAGCAACTTAATTTTACAGATTTTTAGTTTGTCCATTATAAAGTAAAATAATATTTTAATGGAAAACATACTAGTGTTTTTAATGATCTATGAAACCTCAGAAAAAAATATAATGTAATTGCAATTATATGATTTTATTATTGCTTTAACACCTTGTGCATTCTATTCAGCAGCAAAATTTCTGTAATCTTTATTTTTCAAACTAACAAGCCATGTATTGCATAATGCCAGACACTGTCAGAGAAATCTAAGGTAGATAAACAGACACAAGAGACAGACAGTTTAAAAGCACATCAATGCTGTACAATGCTTTTGCTGAGTATTTCAATTCTGTGTTAGACCACCATAAATGAGAAACAACAATAAGAACAATAACAAGAACAAAAAGAAAATAAAGCCTGCTTCAAAAGTGAGATACTGATTTACAGAACCTTTGGCTCTACAGTTTTAAGTATCCAAACATGGCTAAACCAAAGCTAACACAAGCTAGTTTTAGGATTGCATAGCACATAATGATAAAATCTGTCTTAATGTTACGAGTGAAAACCATACCTAGTATAAAAATCATTGCCTTCAACAGAGTTCATACCAGATGTGAATGTGGCCCTGGATGTTAAAAACTGGTGCAGTAGAAAATGAAAGTCTTTCTAAAAGACAGCAACTTTATTTGTGTGCAGAAGAATGGGTAACAGACATCTGGTTTAGCAGGAGTGAGCAGAAGCAGTGGCAGCATGAGAAGCAAATGTTTTTATTATTAGCAATTCAAATGCAGGTGTTGTATTGGAATCATTCACCAGGGTTTGCTCCAAAGCTAAAACTTTGTTTCTGAAATTTCTATAACTTCAGTCAAAACACTTTTCTTTTTCCCCATAGCATGAAATAGAGATGAGAAACAAACAAACAAACAAACAAACAGAAAAAAAAAAAACTACATACACGCACAAAGAAAAAAAAATAAAAAAGAAGAAAAACAAACCAAAGGAGATTTTTCAAGAGTATTAAGATTTTTTGATGTTTAAACCATAATTGAAGCATTATTTACAACCTAAAAATTCAGTGCACATACAAGCCTAATAGAAATAGGCAGTTCTCTGAAACTGAAAATCAGACAGTTCTCTGATTTCTATGCACATATGAAACTTACAACAATTTACATGCTTGGAAGAATCACCATCTTTTCCTCTGTGTTATTAACACTCCAGCCACAGTCTCATTAGAAACACTTATTCTGTGATTACAATCCTCAGACTTACTCCAAATGTCTCTTTTTGGTTATGTAATGATCTTTCAATACTGAATCCTACTAAGACAGTCAATTATTTGCCATTCTCCCCGAAAGAGCAATAAAGCAATTATGTACTTGAGATATTTATGTCTGGAGCTTTAGTTTTAAGTCTAAGAGCTCCCCTCACCTTCTGAAATTCCTTGCTTTATCAAGAGATTTTGTTATATAAAGCCATTAGTGAAGGAAAGACTCTTTCATTATTCAACACTTGCTAACACCAAAACTCTTGAAAGTATAGTAGAAAACAGTCTCTGTTTCAGTTTTCAGCAAGGTAGATGAACCATTATCTCAGCACAATGGGAGAGATGCAGCCAGAATTTATCCCATTTTCAGCGTACATGAATGCCTGCATGTGTCATAGAAATTTGGGGCCAGATATGGGTAGGTAGCCGAATAAATTGTGTCTCTGAAAACATGGCATGGCAGGCAGTTAAAATGGCTAGGAAGCTTGTTAAATTTTGGTACTACATTTCCAACACATCAGTTCCTTTAACTTAGCTGGCATAAAATGAATAAGTCATATGCCAGCCTGAATCTGTAATAGTTCAATTCAGCTGAACAAATTGGGAAATACAAACATTCAACCTCTTTTTCAGTATTTTGATAGCATGAAACACTTTTTTTTATGTCTCTCTCTCTCTCTCTCTCTTTTTTTTTTTTTTTTTTTTTCCTCCAAATGTTCTTTCAAAAGTATCTACATAGACCAAAGCATAGCCCACTGACTTCAATGGTTGAGGGTCATGACCAGAGTTAATTACACAAATTGTGACTCAAGATGAAAGAAAAATGCCAATATTAGTCCCCATTTTAAGTTTCTGATCTTTGTTGAATTTCTGGGATTGAAAATAAATGCCATAGGGTAATTAGAGATCTAAATAATGGGTTTATATTTGATTTACATTTATAGTTCTATGATTTTTGTTATACTAAGGAATGAGAAATTGAACTGGGGAAAGGAGAGGAAGAGAAGAGGAGAAGGAAAAAAAAAAAAAAACAACACCAGGAAAAAAAAAAAAAACTGATTTTTTTTTTTTTCAGTTGCATGACTCTATAGGCATATTTTATGTAGACTCTGTCTTTAACAGAGAAATAAAACAGAACCTGAGCTATTTATGTACTGACAGTTACATCTGTTCCCAATCTAAACCAAAATATTCTTGAATTAATTCAGCTTCCTGTATCTCAGCTGCTTTTGCATCCTATTCCACCTCCAGGTACCAATACTTATTATGAGGCTTTTCATAAGTCGGATCCATTCATGCATAACATAGTGTTATAACAAACAAGAAATACCTGCTTTCTAGTCACTGTATATTTACCATTTGTGGGCTATTCAATACACTTTCACTGTGACACAATTTACTAAATTGTTGAATTGCACTTATCTGTAGAAAATACTTGAATAACTCACATATCTGTGATCCTCTGTGTTATCATGTCAGAAAGCTTCATTTTGCCATCTGTCAGGCTTGCTTATTGGTGATTGCTGGTTTTTGTTGTTGTTTTACATCAACTATTTCTGTATTTTAAAAGATAAATGTGTAGTGTCCTCAAGTTTAGAAAATGCCTAGACATACTTTACACAATTGTGTTCTGGAGGGCTCATACAGAAAAAAAATGTATACTGGAAAAAAAAAGAAAAAGAAAAAGAAAAAAAAAAGTTATTTTAGTGATTTTATCTTTAGAATTATATATTTGGTCAAGAAGCAAATGAATATGAGTCTGGAAGCTTGGATCCTCACTCTGCTTGCCTCATGTCTTCCTCAAGGAAGAACTGCATAAACTAAAATATGTACAAAAAGATTGACAGTCTCTGCTCAAAAGAGGCTAGGAATACTGAGATAACACAGAGGTGTTGCAGCTCAGGAATGAGGCAAATTGACAGCTAGCAAATAAATTCATATTACTATACAAGTTGGCATATATTCAAAAAGTGAATTAGATCACCTTTTTTGTAGTGCATCATGTAGTACAATAAAATGAGAATGGAGATAAGCAGAGAATCCACCTGGGATTTGTAGCTCTTTAGTTGCTTATTCAGCACATCAACTGCTATTGCCATATTTTTTTGATTGCCGTTTTTATTTTATTTTTAAATAGAAGAAATCAAAGTGCTCATTTGATTTATCTTCCTTCCAACAAGAGCTTTAGTTTCATTTCTAATCTCCTGACACTCATTTTTCTTAAGTTGCAGTTTCATATTTGGACTCCATAGGCTGCACATAGTAAGTACCTGTATGGAATGGGCTCTGGGAATTTTGCCATAATCAAATCAGTGAGGACAGAGCTGCTATCTCATCCTTACAGTCAGCATATTCAATTTCTTCTTTAAAATGTGTTACTAATACCTCATAGTTCATAAAAAAGAATAAATTCTAGAAAGTGGCTTACTTTAAAATGACTGAATATATATATATATTTAAAAAAGGAATAAAAATATTACGTTTTCTTTAAGTGTGACCTTCCAAGCTACTTCTTGTAGCACAGTATCCCTATGGAACATGCAGTAATTAGATTAATTGCCAAGTCATTTGGTCATTTCCTTTCAGAAGTGAGAAGCTCTAAATTTTTACCCAAATCTCAAATTATGAATAATCTGAATCTCTGAAACAGTAAATTCAAAAATGTTGTTTAACTAAACCACTGACTGGAATTATCATCCTATGATTCAGTCTAACAGGGAGCAAATAATGACAATCAGGACTTCTAGAAAAATATAGATATGTCAGCAGGATTGCACTGCACTTAAAAAATGTCTGTGCTTATGTTACTAGTCCCATGCCAACAGAAGTCAATGGTAACACGGGTGGTTTTAGAAACCAGCAAGAAAAAAAAAAAAAAAAAAAAAGGAAGAAGAAAAAAGAGCAGAAGAGAAGAGAAGAGAAGAGAAGAGAAGAGAAGAGAAGAAAAGAAAAGAAAAGAAGAAAAAAGAAAAGAAAAGAAAAGAAAAGAAAAGAAAAGAAAAGAAAAGAA
>NC_048897.1:35175313-35177402 GCF_011077185.1 Oxyura jamaicensis
AAAGAAAAGAAAAGAAAAGAAAAGAAAAGAAAAGAAAAGAAAAGAAAGGAAAAAGGAGGCTGGGGATGCACCAGGAGCAGGGAGGGGACACAGCCAGGACAGCTGACTCAGACTGACCAGAGGAATAATCCATACCATATAATCAGCAACAAAAGCTGAAGTAAAGAAGGAGGAAATATGTTGGGAGTGATGGCATTTGTCTTCTAAAGAAACTATTTTGTGTGATGAGCCCTGCTTTCATGGGAGTGGTTGAACATCTGCCTGCCGAAGGGAAGTAGAAAATGAATTATTTGGTTAGCTTTTTTGTTTGTTTGTTTGTTTGTTTTTGCTTTAGCTAGTAAGCTGTCATTTGTCTCAATTATTCTTGCACTTCTGCCTTTTCAATTCTCTTGCATCCCTGCTGGGGTTAAACCATAGCACTATGGACACTGAATTGTTTGGGGAAAACGGTCCCTAAACCAACTACTTTGCTTTCACTGTGCAGTTTTCCACATCCAGTGGGGATGGAATTGTCTTGTCATCACCTTTGTGGCAGCAGACCTCAAGTCACCAGTCAGATGGGGATCTACATTGTCTGAAGAGGTGGAAACAAAGTGAGAAGATTGTGATGTTAGTGAGGTGTGGCTATGGCTTGAAAAATGAGTATGAACATGGCCCTCTTGTCCTCTGCACAAGTTATTTGAGCTGTCACACAAAGGGGTCTCATTCACTCCACTGAAAGTGTTTGGATATCGAAGAGAGGGGTTCAAGCTGTAGATTCCAATTGAGATAGAAGCTAATAATCAGAGAAGGTCTTAGACACTTAAATCCTATATTTGATAGTGTAAAAAAAAAAAAAAAAAAAAAAAAAAAGTACTTTTGACATGATTACAGAGTGTTAGCTCCAGATCCTTCATTATTGGAAAACACAGAGTGTACTTTCAACTCTTAAAAAAATAGGCATCAGCACCTCCAAACATGTTCAGATCTGCCACTAAAGATATTTGTCCAAAACTACTGTCTTGCAAATGATTTCAGTAATATCTTATTTCATCACTGTATTACTGGGAAGTTATGGTTCAAATGTTTAGTTAATTTAACCTATTAAGCAAATTTTAACAACCTGTAGTTCCAAACTGTTACCAATAGATGGCAATAGTAGTTTATGGATGTGGTTTTTATAATGCCTAGCTCTACCTATTTTTTTCTTTAATTTTGTGGCTTTGAAAAATATATATATATATAATTGGTATCCATATCTGTGCTTTTTAAGGTAACCAAAATGGGGACGGAAAAAATCAAAATTTTGCATTTATTTTGAGAAAATAGCCAGTTGTTGCCAACGAAGAATGCATCAAAAATTCTGAGCTGCACTTGGCCTCACATGCATTTTAGACCTGTTTCAGTTTTACAGTAAGATTGTGCAAGAATGGTATAATGGGTTTTACATAGGCTGATTGAAGAGAACTGTATTTGTTTATGAGTGATCTAGAACATTAAAATCCATGTTTGCATGGAAGTCATATCTTATTTTGAATTGGGAAGTTCTTTGTAAAAGTAAATCTATAACTGGCATAAAGCTCATGTTTCAACAAAAGGGAAAACTTTGTGAATGTTGATTTGAATCTTCTCAACATAGCTTTTCTAACCAACGTTACCTATACAGATTGAGTTCTAAGCCTATATATTTTCCACTGTTGGAATTTGGGTTAATATGGCAATAATGTTGCTCTCCATTGCCTCTCTGTTTACAAATGAACAAGCAATCTCTTCCTGTGTGGTGGTGGATTTTCGGTAACTAGAAAACACATTTTGCATCGACTTAGGTGTAGGTTTATTTTGGTGCAGGTTTTCTTTCTCTCCTTATCACAAAAAAATGTTCTTTCTTGTAATTATTGCTGTCTAAAACTTCAGGATCCATTACATCAGCACTTTGTGAGAGTCCTATGGTTCTATTTTTTACAGATTACAGATTACTGTAAATCCTAATGTCCTAATAAAGTGCTCTGTTAAATAAGGGAACAGAACAGGAACAGGAACAGAAAAGAACAGGAAGAGAAAAAAGAAGAGAAGAGAAGAGAAGAGAAGAGAAGAGAAGAGAAGAGAAGAG
>NC_048897.1:35177412-35183374 GCF_011077185.1 Oxyura jamaicensis
GAGAAGAGAAGAGAAGAGAAGAGAAGAGAAGAGAAGAGAAGAGAAGAAGAGGAGAAGAGAAGAGAAGAGAAAAATTTTCTCATGCTTTACATGAAACCTCGCATTTCGATAATATTTTCCTAGGCTGACTTTTTCATATGATGTAAAATAGAAGAAAAAAAAATGTGGACAGATGTAATTTAAATGAATTTAATTGTGGTTTTAATCTCCAGACTGTGGGCAGCAATTGAGCTCTTAGGTTAGCTATATGGAGTTCAACAGGAAGCTTTGATGGAGATACTCTGAACTTTATGAAGTTCAGGCACTCTTTTGTGTTTATAAATCTTTAACTACAGCATTTGTTTTGTTGTTAAATCCCTGGAGTTTTCATTTCTATCAGTGCTTTTACATGTGACACATGGTGTTTGAGTTAAAAATTAGGAAATGAGTTTTATAGTTTATAAGTGTCCGTTTCTATTAAGATATAGGTAAAAACTTAATTCACTAATGATTCAGGGTGTAATCTTGTGAGATGCAGAGGTCTGCTGCATAATGACCAGGTTTCTGTACTCAGAAAAAGCAGTTCACTTTCATGTCCTGTTAAGTTGTTCTCCCATGCTCACCTAGTGTGAGGAACATTAAATACTTCAAAGTTAACACAAAACAACAACAATAAAAAAAAAAAGTGTTTATGTAGTCAAAATTTACTTTTGATTTTAATTTTCTTTTGGATAATACATAGTGATTTTGTATTTATATTAATTAAAAGATAAAGTTTGGCATCTTAAATCATACATATTATAAAACCATGAAATAGGTATCTGAAAACCAGACTACTTAAAGATCATGCCTTTTTCAAAATAAACTTCCAGCTCTTTGTTTTGTGAAACAATGAGATCTATATAATTATTTTATAATTGAGGTACAATGTATTTGGCTGATATCTAACCACTTTGCTGACAGCAGAATTTTTACACTGAAGGTTGTTCAGTTCCTTCTATGGGTGTCAACAAACTCACCTTCCCGGGGGAGTACCACATATATTATCTGTGTTTTGGTGAGATTCAGAAAGCATACTTTGTCAGTACTGAGTCTGATGATACAAACACAGTAAATTCCAATAACCTCACAAATTCTGGTCTTACCTGGGAGAGGAAAGGGAAACTTATTTGACCACTTTCCTTCCTCTTCCCTTCCATTTGCCTTCCTCTGGAAAAGAAACACTAAATCAGTTCTTCCATAGGAAAGCTGTGCTTTATTTCAATCTGTTTTTCCATTACTTATTCCTCTTCAGTGCAACATCTCCTCGGGAAGAGGTAGGAGGACCCAGCAACTTCACTCCCCAGGCATTAAGAAAATGCTGAAGCATACCAGAAGGAGAAGAACAGGAAAGTAAAATTAAAGGAGGAGGAGGATCTGCTTTGTAAATTTGATGTGAAAGTAGAGGGCTGGGACAGAACTGCATCATCTGACAGGATATGATTGATTTGAAATTTGGGTGGGCAGAAGTAATCTCTGAGTAAGAAATCAGCATTTGTGTGAATGAGAACTATAACAGAGCCAGCGTTATCTTAATCAAATGAACCTGGGGAAATGGCAGCATCAGTTTTCATACCAAAACATTGGGCATGACTGGGGGGACATTCAAAAATCTAGAATATAATTATTGGAGGAAAAACAAAACAAAACAAAACAACAACCAGCTAAGCTCTCATTATATATGCTATTTTTACTCTTGGGGTAAAAAAATAACAAATATATATACACTTATTTTTGACTGGAGCATTTCTGGAAAAAAGATCTTTTCTTAAAGGATCAATTCATTTTTATGTGTGTGAGCTCTTTCATGTGGTAATCTGGAATGTTGTATAGGAGTCAGTGATTATAAAATTAAATAGATTGTTCTTCTATAAGATTATTTCTTCTTGGCTATTTTTAGCTGTTGTGATTGAGAATGTGATCTAACTTTCAGAAAACAAGATGAAGTAAATCTAAAGATGTAGAACCAATCTTTCTGAACCACTTTGATACCCAATTGCTGTGGTTTATCATATAAAACTTCTATGTGTTCAATGCATTATTCTACAGACTGATGACTAGTAAAACATGTTGTCCCCTTTGCAGAAAGGAGGTGATAACAAAATGGAAATACAATAACAATAACAAAAGAACATCAGTCAGTAAAATTTCATTAACCTAAAGTTTTTCATCAATCATGATTTCCCTAAAGGACAGTAAGAAAATTGTTCTAGTAATTTTTCTGGTATGAGAGAATCAGTTTCATTTAGGCTAAATAACATCATTTTAAAAATTTATAATCTGAAAACGTGTATATATATATATATATTTCATATATAAAATTCATATATAAATAACATGAAAGAGATTATCTTACAGGTAATACAACTTTTCTCATTTATTTGTCTAAATAATTTTGTAGGTTAGATCTCACACTGCTGGCAACTGATCATAATTAAAAAAATATGATTTACCAGTCAGCAGTGAAATAAAGTGAACTAATTGTTCTGTGACCTATGTAAAGGATGACATATCACAGGAGGGGCTGCACAAAAGAATTATAACTACAGGGAGAGGAAGTGCTGTACTATACATTTGCCAATATCACCTTGGGTCCATCTTGATTTGTCCATGCATGCCAATGCACTTTTCTCTGCTTATCTTGTGAAAATAAAAATAGGGAAATTAACTGTACCTCTGTCAAGACAAAGAGCTAATTTCATGATTAATCCTGTGACTGTTTGTGTATTGTTCTTGTTCATAATCTTACCAAAGGGCAGCAACCTTGAATGGATGTCTTATAGTGCACAGTGACCAACAAATTCAAACCTGTGGGTAATATGTCCTGTGAAAAAGGTATATTTACTCAACCAGAAGATGAATGATGCACTGATATCCAGTTTTCTATGGACTGGTAAAGTACATGGACCCTCTAAAAAGTTAGGAAAATTGCTAGATAAAATACGCTGTGAATGTATCATTATACAGAAAACATTAAAAGAACATTACAGATGTTTCAGGAAATTCACAGTTCAGGGTGAAATGCACCATATGGCCTCCAATACCTAGACACAACAGGGTGCATTAAAAAAGCTATTTAGGTGGTTTCCCATTGTGCCAAGGCTCTTGAGGACATATGGCACCTTTCACCCCTGACTAACATTTTCTTTCATTCATTATTTTCCATAGACACCTTAAAGATTCTTTGAATGTCATTTTTGTTTCCAGTTATATGTGTGAATGAACATGTATATGAGAAGGAAAGGGAGAGGGAAAGGGTTTCCTCTTGGAATATATAATTTTCTTAGAGGCTGATTCCGAGCTAAATTTGGCAATCCTCATTGCTTCAGAGACAGGGAACAAGGGAATTTCTGATGATGTATTCAAGATGTAAAAAAGAATAAAGAAAAGTCTCAGCATCAAATCAGAAAATGAAAATAATACAATAATACCCTGGTTTATAACTGGACTCCAAGTTGTGATGATAATATGAATAATTGTAATAGTAATTGCAATAACAACAATAATAGTGATAACAATAACAATAGCAATAACAGTAACACTACATAAACGATGAGTATTTTTAGCAATGGACTGTAATGATTTAGCTATATAAACTCACAGGAAAAGAAATAATTCTCTCTTTAGAAAGTGCATACCGAGAGTTATTTCCTTATTTGAAGAATTCTTGATGCTAAAAGCACCACTGAGGGGAATCCATCTCTCTGTTTTTGTGTTCCCTTTTAGTTTTCAATAAATTGATAAACTGAATAGGTGCTAAATGCCTTCTGGATATGTCATCAAATAAGTCCTCTGTGGAAGCTGCCAAGATTGTCTTCTGTCTTAATATTGTCTTCCTGAGTAAATATGGCACATCTATGCTTATACAGTAATACACTGGTAATACTATGCTTATATGCTGCCTAAGACATCAGGACACCTTGCAATATTTTCCATATTTATTCTGATTCATGTTTGTTTCTGAAAAGTAGGAAAAACTATTCTCTTTGAATGAAGTCACGGAGAGTCTGAGAACTAGATTCAGAAAAGAGCAAAGTGTTGTAAAATTGATTATTGCAGCAACCAATCTCTGGTCTCTTTAACTCCTAGCATCTCTTTCCTCGAGTGAAGTGCTTACTTCTTTACTTCATGCCTATGAGGAACTAAGCATCTAAGAGATGGAAACAGCCAGCCTATTGAGGCACTGAAATACCAACAAGAGTCAAAAGGATAATGTCAGAAGAAGATGCATTAAGATCAACTTTGAAGACTATGGTACCTTACTCAGTGCTGTAAGGATTCTTAACCCCCAAATGGGATTCACAAATATCCCTCTTCTCAGGTTAAGTGCCAGAAGGAGATGTGGTATCCAGTAGTTATTATTTCATTGATTCCCCGGGTGTGAAAAATTGTTCTGTCGGAGAGGATTTGACTTCACTTCCATGGAAAAATATTAAATGTGATATAATTTGGTATAATAGGGATTTTACAGTTTCCCTTGATGTATTTAATTCTGCTTTCAAGACATGAACAAACATTTTGGCTGGAGACAAGAAAAGAATAAGCATGAATTATTCATTAATTTGACTTTTAGAGCAGTTACCTAGAGGAAAGCTTTGAGTTCTTACTTCCAGAAAAATATTACAATAAAACACTTAAATATCGAGAGGGAATAACAACCTAAATAATTACCTATTATTTGCAGAGATCTGTTCCATGTAATTTCTTCTATCTGGTTCCTGCCATGAATTCTGTTCCTTCTGAGGTCTTACTTCTTACTCTTTCAGAGCTAGAAAAAGTGGAAGATAATACACCACTCATCACTCAAACTTGTTTACAAAGTGAATTGGCTTCCCTCAGAGCTTCAGAGACAGGAATTATAAAATCAGGACAGGGAATACACTGAGTGAAAATTTCATTCTTTTGATTTGACAATCTAAGGGAAAACCAATTAATCGCTTACCAGGGAAAAAGAAGACATGCACAAATATAAATAGTCTAGAACAAAATACAATCCTGTAAATGAATCTCAAAAGAAATGAGATTATATATATATTTATATATATATATATATTTATATATATATATAAATCTCATTGCTTTTGAGATAAAAGATTCCACAAATTCCATATATATATATATACATATATATGAAATTTGTGGAATCTTTTACAAACCAAGCATTCAAAAAATAATGGAGAATGATAAAGAAGAAATCATATTTTTTCATCATACATTGTAGTACAGTTGTGCTAACAAGATTTGCTGATCTACATCAGCTGTATGTGACTATCTTGTGCTCGGTTTGGCCTGTCATAAGTTAAACAAAATTTACTAGATATTAGAATATTTACTCCATTCTGAATTAGCAAATTGATAACTAATGCTAGAAGAGTAGACAGCTGGGGCCAATATCTTTTATACCCGTTGCTGTTGCCATAAGTTGAGCAATGATTTGAAAGCATATTATGAAGAATGTATTGCATCTAACTACAATTTGGATGTACTAGGAAAAGTGGCTGAATTAAAATTGGCAAACAATGTAAGGAAATGAGACATTAATGAGCCATACCTAAGATACAGAAAAACAAACCTCCTCTGCATATGAGTGATTAAGTCACCCAGGGAAAATTGTATTAATGAGTAAAAAAAATGGCACATTGTCAAATAAACTAGTATAGTGATTTATGGTAACTCATGTAAATTGTTATTTCTCAATGTAGCTTTTTCCCTTCCCTTCCCTTCCCTTCCCTTCCCTTCCCTTCCCTTCCCTTCCCTTCCCTTCCCTTCCCTTCCCTTCCCTTCCCTTCTTCCCTTCCTTTTTATTTTCCCAAGATTCCAAGATTTAGTTCACTGGAACAGAGAAAGTAGCATAATGTAGTTAAGCTTCTACTTGATGATATGAGATTCATACTCAAGGTTTTGGTTTTTATCAGGGAAATTTGAGGCTAAGATCTCGGTGGGG